>NC_059210.1:6111606-6264106 GCF_020615455.1 Coregonus clupeaformis
ATTTAGATACATTACATCATTTTATCAATAACAATATTCCATTACTTCTATCTTATCAAAAGGTTTTGTTTTGTTACTGTAAGTCCCCCAGCCACTGATTAGGCTGGACTGAAAAGCACTTGGAGATCTTTCAAGCGGGTCTATAGTGTTAGTTATCTACATTGTGTCCATAGTGTTAGTTATCTACATTGTGTCCATAGTGTTAGTTATCTACATTGTGTCCATAGTGTTAGTTATATACATTGTGTCCATAGTGTTAGTTATCTACATTGTGTCCATAGTGTTAGTTATATACATTGTGTCCATAGTGTTAGTTATATACATTGTGTCCATAGTGTTAGTTATCTACATTGTGTCCATAGTGTTAGTTATATACATTGTGTCTATAGTGTTAGTTATATACATTGTGTCCATAGTGTTAGTTATATACATTGTGTCCGTAGTGTTAGTTATCTACATTGTGTCCATAGTGTTAGTTATATACATTGTGTCTATAGTGTTAGTTATCTACATTGTGTCCATAGTGTTAGTTATCTACATTGTGTCTATAGTGTTAGTTATATACATTGTGTCTATAGTGTATAATGTTATAAATTGATTTGCATTTTAATGAGGGAAATAAGTATTTGACCCCTCTGCAAAACATGACTTAGTACTTGGTGGCAAAACCCTTGTTGGCAATCACAGAGGTCAGAGGTTTCTTGTAGTTGGCCACCAGGTTTGCACACATCTCTGGAGGGATTTTGTCCCACTCCTCTTTGCAGATCTTCTCCAAGTCATTAAGGTTTCGAGGCTGACGTTTGGCAACTCGAACCTTCATCTCCCTCCACAGATTTTCTATTGGATTAAGGTCTGGAGACTGGCTAGGCCACTCCAGGACCTTAATGTGCTTCTTCTTGAGCCACTCCTTTGTTGCCTTGGCCGTGTGTTTTGGGTCATTGTCATGCTGGAATACCCATCCACGACCCATTTTCAATGCCCTGGCTGAGGGAAGGAGGTTCTCACACAAGATTTGACGGTACATGGCCCCGTCCATCGTCCCTTTGATGCGGTGAAGTTGTCCTGTCCCCTTAGCAGAAAAACACCCCCAAAGCATAATGTTTCCACCTCCATGTTTGACGGTGGGGATGGTGTTCTTGGGGTCATAGGCAGCATTCCTCCTCCTCCAAACATGGCGAGTTGAATTGATGCCAAAGAGCTCCATTTTGGTCTCATCTGACCACAACACTTTCACCCAGTTCTCTGAATCAGTCAGCAAACTTCAGACGGGCCTGTATATGTGCTTTCTTGAGCAGGGGGACCTTGCGGGCGCTGCAGGATTTCAGTCCTTCACGGCGTAGTGTGTTACCAATTGTTTTCTTGGTGACTATGGTCCCAGCTGCCTTGAGATCATTGACAAGATCCTCCCGTGTAGTTCTGGGCTGATTCCTCACCGTTCTCATTATCATTGCAACTCCACGAGGTGAGATCTTGCATGGAGCCCCAGGCCGAGGGAGATTGATAGTTATTTTGTGTTTCTTCCATTTGCGAATAATCGCACCAACTGTTGTCACCTTCTCACCAAGCTGCTTGGCGATGGTCTTGTAGCCCATTCCAGCCTTGTGTAGGTCTACAATCTTGTCCCTGACATCCTTGGAGAGCTCTTTGGTCTTGGCCATGGTGGAGAGTTTGGAATCTGATTGATTGATTGCTTCTGTGGACAGGTGTCTTTTATACAGGTAACAAGATGAGATTAGGAGCACTCCCTTTAAGAGTGGGCTCCTAATCTCAGCTCGTTACCTGTATAAAAGACACCTGGGAGCCAGAAATCTTTCTGATTGAGAGGGGGTCAAATACTTATTTCCATCATTAAAATGCAAATCAATTTATAACATTTTTGACATGCGTTTTTCTGGATTTTTTTGTTGTTATTCTGTCTCTCACTGTTCAAATAAACCTACCATTAAAATTATAGACTGATCATTTCTTTGTCAGTGGGCAAACATACAAAATCAGCAGGGGATCAAATACTTTTTTCCCTCACTGTACATTATGTCTATAGTGTTAGTTATATACATTGTGTCCATAGTGTTAGTTATATACATTGTGTCCATAGTGTTAGTTATCTACATTGTGTCTATAGTGTTAGTTATATACATTGTGTCTATAGTGTTAGTTATATACATTGTGTCCATAGTGTTAATTATCTACATTGTGTCCATAGTGTTAGTTATATACATTGTGTCCATAGTGTTAGTTATACACATTGTGTCTATAGTGTTAGTTATCTACATTGTGTTTATAGTGTTAGTTATCTACATTGTGTCCATAGTGTTAGTTATATACATTGTGTCTATAGTGTTAGTTATCTATATTGTGTCCATAGTGTTAGTTATCTACATTGTGTCTATAGTGTTAGTTATATACATTGTGTCTATAGTGTTAGTTATATACATTGTGTCTATAGTGTTAGTTATATACATTGTGTCCATAGTGTTAGTTATATACATTGTGTCCATAGTGTTAGTTATCTACATTGTGTCCATAGTGTTAGTTATATACATTGTGTCCATAGTGTTAGTTATACACATTGTGTCTATAGTGTTAGTTATCTACATTGTGTCCATAGTGTTAGTTATCTACATTGTGTCTATAGTGTTAGTTATATACATTGTGTCTATAGTGTTAGTTATCTACATTGTGTCCATAGTATTAGTTATCTACATTGTGTCTATAGTGTTAGTTACATACATTGTGTCTATAGTGTTAGTTATATACATTGTGTCCATAGTGTTAGTTATCTACATTGTGTCAATAGTGTTAGTTATATACATTGTGTCCATAGTGTTAGTTATATACATTGTGTCCATAGTGTTAGTTATATACATTGTGTCCATAGTGGTAGTTATATACATTGTGTCTATAGTGTTAGTTATATACATTGTGTCTATAGTGTTAGTTATATACATTGTGTCCATAGTGTTAGTTATCTACATTGTGTCAATAGTGTTAGTTATCTACATTGTGTCCATAGTGTTAGTAATATACATTGTGTCCATAGTGTTAGTTATCTACATTGTGTCCATAGTGTTAGTAATATACATTGTGTCCATAGTGTTAGTTATCTACATTGTATCCATAGGGTTAGTTATCTACATTGTGTCCATAGTGTTAGTTATCTACATTGTGTGGCCATGGTTAGATCACCTCTCTCTCTCTCCCCCCCCTCGTCAGTATGCCCTGGCCCAGATAGACACAGCCAGGGAGATGGAGGACCCAGACTACCTGACCGAGGGCTACCTGAACCTGGCTAGGAGCAACGAGAAGCTGTGTGACTTCCAGAAGACTGTGTCCTACTGTAAGACCTGCCTCAACATGCAGGGCACCACTGTCAGTCTGCAGCTTAACGGACAGGTGGGTCTCAGCAATAATATAAAATCATATTATAATACTGTAATATGTGCTATTTCTCCTTATTTTCTGTTGCCAGACATTGCGTAACGGTGTCAGAAAACAAAACAAACAACAGGGACCTCTGGATGTCTACAGAGATCTGAGTTTTCTGAAAAAAATGCTACAATGCAATGAAGTCAAGTCCTTTATGACCTCTGCCTTTATGACCTTTATGACCTCTGCCTTTATGACCTCTGCCTTTATGACCTCTGCCTTTATGACCTCTACCTCTACTTCTGTTTCCAGGTGTGTCTGAGCATGGGCAATGCGTTCCTGGGCGTCAGTGTGTTCCAGAAGGCTCTAGAGAGTTATGAGAAGGCCCTGCGTTATGCTCACAACAATGATGACAAGATGCTGGAGTCTAGAGTCTGCTGCAGTCTGGGGAACTTCTATGTACAGCTCAAGGTAAAGTGGCAACAGATGAGCATGCAAATGCACAAGACAGTACGTCTATTTTGATGCTCTGAGAAAAGGACATATTTTTGTTATTACATTGTTGAATCCCTGAATAGATGCAATTCAACCTTGTGTGTAAAATGAGTCTGAGAAGTACCCAGTCTCATAAGAGTCCTCTTTGAATTCAACACGGTCGTATTTGAGGACACATTTTCTAAAATGCATTTAGGTGCAGAGGCTGAGTAAGCCATGTAGGCCCGGTCAGAGGTCTGTTGTATTCTAGCCTGGCAGAGGTCTGTTGTATTCTAGCCTGGTAGAGACCTGTTGTATTCTAGCCTGGTAGAGGTCTGTTGTATTCTAGCCTGGCAGAGGCCTGTTGTATTCTAGCCTGGTAGAGGTCTGTTGTATTCTAGCCTGGTAGAGGCCTGTTGTATTCTAGCCTGGTAGAGGTATGTTGTATTCTAGCCTGGTAGAGGTCTGTTGTATTCTAGCCTGGTAGAGGCCTGTTGTATTCTAGCCTGGTAGAGGCCTGTTGTATTCTAGCCTGGTAGAGGCCTGTTGTATTCTAGCCTGGTAGAGGCCTGTTGTATTCTAGCCTGGTAGAGGTCTGTTGTATTCTAGCCTGGTAGAGGCCTGTTGTATTCTAGCCTGGTAGAGGCCTGTTGTATTCTAGCCTGGTAGAGGTCTGTTGTATTCTAGCCTGGTAGAGGCCTGTTGTATTCTAGCCTGGTAGAGGCCTGTTGTATTCTAGCCTGGTAGAGGCCTGTTGTATTCTAGCCTGGTAGAGGCCTGTTGTATTCTAGCCTGGTAGAGGCCTGTTGTATTCTAGCCTGGTAGAGGCCTGTTGTATTCTAGCCTGGTAGATTAAAAAAATTGACTATGAGAAGGCCCTGTTCTTCCTGTGTAAATGATCTGTTGTGTCCTCCCATCAGGACTATGAGAAGGCCCTGTTCTTCCCGTGTAAAGCGGCTGAGCTGGTGAATGACTATGGTAAAGGCTGGAGCCTGAAGTACAGAGCCATGAGCCAGTATCACATGTCTGTAGCCTACAGGAAACTGGACCGCCTGCCCGACGCCATGGAGTGCTGTGAGGTAACGTTTATTAGTGTTGTTTAGTATTGGTGGCACTGTTTATTAATCCAGTGAGTTATTATTTATTACCTACAGTCCCAGAGATGATAAGAGACCAGATATTGCTGTAAAGAAGGGTGGGGTCAACTCCATTTCAATTCAGAAGGTAAACTGAAAGTTCAATTCCAATTTACTTCTTGGATTGATTGAAATGGAGTAAAGGTGGCAGTTGTGGTAGTTGAGTTTAGTAACCACCGTGCTATTCTGTACCCTGGTAGTTGAGTTTAGTAACCACCGTGCTATTCTGTTCCCTGGTAGTTGAGTTTAGTAACCACCGTGCTATTCTGTTCCCTGGTAGTTGAGTTTAGTAACCACCGTGCTATTCTGTTCCCTGGTAGTTGAGTTTAGTAACCACCGTGCTATTCTGTTCCCTGGTAGTTGAGTTTAGTAACCACCATGCTATTCTGTTCCCTGGTAGTTGAGTTTAGTAACCACCGTGCTATTCTGTTCCCTGGTAGTTGAGTTTAGTAACCACCATGCTATTCTGTTCCCTGGTAGTTGAGTTTAGTAACCACCGTGCTATTCTGTTCCCTGGTAGTTGAGTTTAGTAACCACCGTGCTATTCTGTTCCCTGGTAGTTGAGTTTAGTAACCACCGTGCTATTCTGTTCCCTGGTAGTTGAGTTTAGTAACCACCGTGCTATTCTGTTCCCTGGTAGTTGAGTTTAGTAACCACCGTGCTATTCTGTTCCCTGGTAGTTGAGTTTAGTAACCACCGTGCTATTCTGTTCCCTGGTAGTTGAGTTTAGTAACCACCGTGCTATTCTGTTCCCTGGTAGTTGAGTTTAGTAACCACCGTGCTATTCTGTTCCCTGGTAGTTGAGTTTAGTAACCACCGTGCTATTCTGTTCCCTGGTAGTTGAGTTTAGTAACCACCGTGCTATTCTGTTCCCTGGTAGTTGAGTTTAGTAACCACCGTGCTATTCTGTTCCCTGGTAGTTGAGTTTAGTAACCACCGTGCTATTCTGTTCCCTGGTAGTTGAGTTTAGTAACCACCGTGCTATTCTGTTCCCTGGTAGTTGAGTTTAGTAACCACCGTGCTATTCTGTTCCCTGGTAGTTGAGTTTAGTAACCACCGTGCTATTCTGTTCCCTGGTAGTTGAGTTTAGTAACCACCGTGCTATTCTGTTCCCTGGTAGTTGAGTTTAGTAACCACCGTGCTATTCTGTTCCCTGGTAGTTGAGTTTAGTAACCACCGTGCTATTCTGTTCCCTGGTAGTTGAGTTTAGTAACCACCGTGCTATTCTGTTCCCTGGTAGTTGAGTTTAGTAACCACCGTGCTATTCTGTTCCCTGGTAGTTGAGTTTAGTAACCACCGTGCTATTCTGTTCCCTGGTAGTTGAGTTTAGTAACCACCGTGCTATTCTGTTCCCTGGTAGTTGAGTTTAGTAACCACCGTGCTATTCTGTTCCCTGGTAGTTGAGTTTAGTAACCACCGTGCTATTCTGTTCCCTGGTAGTTGAGTTTAGTAACCACCGTGCTATTCTGTTCCCTGGTAGTTGAGTTTAGTAACCACCGTGCTATTCTGTTCCCTGGTAGTTGAGTTTAGTAACCACCGTGCTATTCTGTTCCCCTGGTAGTTGAGTTTAGTAACCACCGTGCTATTCTGTTCCCTGGTAGTTGAGTTTAGTAACCACCGTGCTATTCTGTTCCCTGGTAGTTGAGTTTAGTAACCACCGTGCTATTCTGTTCCCTGGTAGTTGAGTTTAGTAACCACCGTGCTATTCTGTTCCCTGGTAGTTGAGTTTAATACCCACCATGCTATTCTGTTCCCTGGTAGTTGAGTTTAGTAACCACTGTGCTATTCTGTTCCCTGGTAGTTGAGTTTAGTAACCACCGTGCTATTCTGTTCCCTGGTAGTTGAGTTTAGTAACCACCATGCTATTCTGTTCCCTGACAGTGTCTATGGTGAAGCCAAACAGGTCTGTTATGTATGTTGGCTCTATACTGTGCGTAATGTACACTGAGTGTACAAAACATTAAGAACACCTGCTCTTTCCATGACATAGACTGACCATATGTGACTCGTTTCAGGAAAGCTAGCTAACATTGAACCTGGTTGGTTAGCTACCTGCAGATTAGTAGTAGTAGTAGTAACATCATGAGTTTGGATTATGGTTCATTGTTTACCTAGCTAGCTACATGTCTTAACAAAAGGCTCCACTATGCAAGTAACCATTTCAATAGAATGTCACTTCGACAGCTGTTGATAGACGTAGCTGGTAAATTCACTCTGGCTATCTCTCGTCTGAGTGTGCCAGAGCGCAGAATAACTGACGAATTTACGAACGCTCAACACCCGCTGAATATGACCGGTGTCAGTAAACGTTGGCAAAAAAACATAAATTGTTGCCAGCAGCACAGTTGCAGTCCCCAACGCTCTGGATCAACCCTTAAAGAGATGGGTGGGGCTAAAGCTTAAGAGGGTGTGAACGATGTTGAATGGGGGTAGACAAAGAAGAGCTCTCCAATAGGTACCAAAACATTCAAAGGCCATTTTCTCAAAAGTGAGATTACAAGTTGATCAACTTTCAAAGCAGAATTACTTTCCCATTGTTCCCTTAAATGCAGTGTATGATATACCATTTTGTAGCTCGGTCCCTGCTTTAATCCAATGTAAAAAACACAATTTCAAATGTTGCTACATAAGACCGAATCAAGGCGGTCGGTCACATATATAAAGGTGAGGAGACAGGTCAAAGAATAATTTGTAAAACTTGAGATAATTGAGACATGGTTTGTTTTTGTGTGCCATTCAGAGGGTGAATGTGCAAGTCAAAATATTTAATTGCCTTTGAACGGTGTATGGTAGTAGGTGCCAGGCGCACCGGTTTGTGTCAAGAACTGCAACGCTGCTGGGTTTTTCACGCTCAACAGTTTCCTGTGTGTATCAAGAATGGTCCACCACTCAAAGGACATCCAGATGACTTGACACAACCGTGGGAAGCATTGGAGTCAACATGGGCCAACATCCCTGTGGAACGCTTTCAACACCTTGTAGAGTCCATGCCCCAACGAATTGAGGCTGGTCTGAGGGGGGAGGGAGGGGGGGGGGGAGGGGGTGCAACTCGGTATTAGGAAAGTGTTGTTAATGTTTTATACAGTCAGTTGTATGTTGGTGTTAGAAAGGAACAGGTGCAGCCTGCATGCCAGGCAGTGTGTCTGTGGGTTGTACGGTCGCAGACCTCTGGGGATAAATATGCTGCCTCTGGTTTAAAGTGTTCATTAACACAGAGAGCACAGTCTTAACTCTGGGCTAATATTGTACTGGAGAGAGAGAGAGAGAGAGAGAGAGAGAAATACCTTGATGTCACTGCTAAGGACTGCAGGAGTGGTGGTGGTGGTTGGGAAGCAGCAGAGCAGTGGGGAGGGGTGTCCCAAATAGCACCCTATTCCCTGTATAGAGCACTACATTTGACCAGAGCCCTATGGGGCACTAGATAGGGAATAGGGTGCTATTTGGGACTGAGATGGGGAGTGTTGTTTCAGATTTATCACCGAATAGATGCTGAATAGATTTAGCTCCAACACATTTCATTCATCCTGTCATAGTTAGAATACCTCCGACCAAGGAAAGAATCCACCATGGAGTAAAAACAATACCAGTCATGTCACAAGTCCTCCGTTTTCCCATAGAAATAGTGTAGGCTGTAATGGACATTCCCATTCAAGCCAATGTTCTGTAATGGTAGGACTGGCAAGCATCAAGCCAATGTTCTGTAATGGTAGGACTGGCAAGCATCAAGCCAATGTTCTGTAATGGTAGGACTGGCAAGCATCAAGCCAATGTTCTGTAATGGTAGGACTGGCAAGCATCAAGCCAATGTTCTGTAATGGTAGGACTGGCAAGCATCAAGCCAATGTTCTGTAATGGTAGGACTGGCAAGCATCAAGCCAATGTTCTGTAATCGTAGGACTGGCAAGCATCATTCTATTTCTATGTGTTTTTCTACCTGTAGCACAAGGTGTTGATGACTGGTCGACCATAGGCTAGCCTATCAGAGGGCAAGGTGATGACTGGTCGACCATAGGCTAGCCTATCAGAGGGCAAGGTGATGACTGGTCGACCATAGGCTAGCCTATCAGAGGGCAAGGTGATGACTGGTCGACCATAGGCTAGCCTATCAGAGGGCAAGGTGATGACTGGTCGACCATAGGCTAGCCTATCAGAGGGCAAGGTGATGACTGGTCGACCATAGGCTAGCCTATCAGAGGGCAAGGTGATGACTGGTAGACCATAGGCTAGCCTATCAGAGGGCAAGGTGATGACTGGTCGACCATAGGCTAGCCTATCAGAGGGCAAGGTGATGACTGGTAGACCATAGGCTAGCCTATCAGAGGGCAAGGTGATGACTGGTCGACCATAGGCTAGCCTATCAGAGGGCAAGGTGATGACTGGTCGACCATAGGCTAGCCTATCAGAGGGCAAGGTGGAGCTATCACCATTGTTTACCCCTATCCAGTGTCTAGGGGTCAGGTCTCCATTGTTTACCCCTATCCAGTGTCTAGGGGTCAGGTCTCCATTGTTTACCCCTATCCAGTGTCTAGGGGTCAGGTCTCCATTGTTTACCCCTATCCAGTGTCTAGGGTCAGGTCTCCATTGTTTACCCCTATCCAGTGTCTAGGGGTCAGGTCTCCATTGTTTACCCCTATCCAGTGTCTAGGGGTCAGGTCTCCATTGTTTACCCCTATCCAGTGTCTAGGGGTCAGGTCTCCATTGTTTACCCCTATCCAGTGTCTAGGGGTCAGGTCTCCATTGTTTACCCCTATCCAGTGTCTAGGGGTCAGGTCTCCATTGTTTACCCCTATCCAGTGTCTAGGGGTCAGGTCTCCATTGTTTACCCCTATCCAGTGTCTAGGGGTCAGGTCTCCATTGTTTACCCCTATCCAGTGTCTAGGGGTCAGGTCTCCATTGTTTACCCCTATCCAGTGTCTAGGGGTCAGGTCTCCATTGTTTACCCCTATCCAGTGTCTAGGGTCAGGTCTCCATTGCTTTACCCCTATCCAGTGTCTAGGGTCAGGTTCTCATCGAGTGGCACCCTATTCCCTATAGGGGCTGTTCAAAGCTCTTTGACCTTATGGGCCCTGGTCAACAGTAGTACACTTTAAAGGGAATAGGGCAGGGTTCTTCCATTCCGGTCCTGGAGGGCCGAAACACTTCTGTTTTTTATTTCTACCTGGTAGTTAATTGCACTCACCTGGTGTCCCAGGTCTGAATTAGCCGCTGAATAGAAGGAGAGGATGAAAAACAGAGGTGTCTCGGCCCTCCAGGACCGGAATTGAAGAACCCTGCCCTATTCCCTTTAAAGTGTACTACTGTTGACCAGGGCCCATAAGGTCAAAGGTTGTGCCCTATAGGGAATAGGGTGCCATTTGGGACGCAGCCTAAGAGTTGTTTAAGGTTAGGGCCAGAGTATCCCTAGAAAACTCTGACAAAACAAACAGTCATGGTCATATTGGTTGTCTATATTCTGTCTGTATATTCTGACAGTACAGGTACATCAAAGCTGAGACGGAGAGACTGAAAAACAGCTTCTATCTCAAGGCCATCAGACTATTAAAAAGTCAACACTAGCCGGCTACCACCCGGTACCCTGCCCTGAACGTAGTCACTGTTACTAGCCGGCTACCACCCGGTCATTCTACCCTGCACCTTAGAGACTGTACATAGTCATGGAACACTGGTCATTTTAATAATGGAGCACTGGTCATTTTAATAATGTTTACATACTGTTGTACCCACTTAATATATATGTATACTGTATTCTAGTCAAGGCTCATCCTATATAACTACTGCTGTAGTTATATGTGAAGGAGCCCTCAAAGCTCATCACTAAGCTAAGGGCCCTGGGACTAAACACCTCCCTCTGCAACTGGATCCTGGACTTCCTGACGGGCCGCCTCCAGGTGGTAAGGGTAGGTAACAACACATCTGCCACACTGATCCTCAACACAGGGGCCCCTCAGGGGTGCGTGCTCAGTCCCCTCCTGTACTCCCTGTTCACTCATGACTGCATGGCCAGGCACGAGTCCAACACCATCATTAAGTTTGCCGACGACACAACAGTGGTAGGCCTGATCACCGACAACGATGAGACAGCCTATAGGGAGGAGGTCAGAGACCTGGCCGTGTGGTGCCAGGACAACAACCTCTCCCTCAACGTGATCAAGACAAAGGAGATGATTGTGGACTACAGGAAAAAGAAGAGAACCGAGCACGCCCCCATTCTCATCGACGGGGCTGTAGTGGAGCAGGTTGAGAGCTTCAAGTTCCTTGGTGTCCACATCACCAACAAACTATCATGGTCCAAACACACCAAGACAGTCGTGAAGAGGGCACGACAAAGCCTATTCCACCTCAGGAGACTGAAAAGATTTGGCATGGGTCCTCAGATCCTCAAAAGGTTATATAGCAGCACCATCGAGAGCATCCTGACTGGTTGCATCACTGCCTGGTATGGCAACCTGCCATCCAGGACCTCTATACCAGGCGGTGTCAGAGGAAGGCCCTAAAAATTGTCAAAGACTCCAGCCACCCTAGTCATAGACTGTTCTCTCTGCTACCGCACGGCAAGCGGTACCGGAGCGCCAAGTCTAGGTCCAAAAGGCTTCTTAACAGCTTCTACCTCCAAGCCATAAGACTCCTGAACATCTAATCAAATGGCTACCCAGACTATTTGCATTGCCCCCCCCCACCCCTCTTTTACGTTGCTGCTACTCTGTTTATTATCTATGCATAGTCACTTTAATAACTCTACCTACATGTACATATTACCTCAATTACCTCGACTAACCAGTGCCCCCGCACATTAACTGGGTACCAGTACCCCCTGTATATAGCCTCGCTACTGTTATTTTACTGCTGCTCTTTAATTATTTGTAACTTTTATTTCTAATGTTTTTTTTAGGTATTCTTTCTTAAAACTGCATTGTTGGTTAAGGGCTTGTAAGTAAGCATTTCACTGTAAGGTCTACACCTGTTGCATTCGGAGCATGTGACAAATAAAATTTTCTATTCATGTGCTGTCCATTCTGTCTAGACACACCATGAGCATTCCGCTGCACCCGCGATAACATCTGCTAAATATGTCGACCAATAACATTAGATTCAATGTTTATTGCATCTTTGCACCAGGTCAAATTCACCAGGTCAAATTCCTGGTGCATGTTAATGTCCTTGGTGAATAAAGTTGATTCTGATTCATTTTGACCTGGGATGGTAAAAGCAGGAGGACTTAGCTGACGTACAGGATGGATGAGTTGTTTAGACGTTTTGGGTGTGTTTGTTGTTCAGAGGTTGTGTGTCACACTAAACACAGTCCCCACCTGTCCTCCAGGAGTCCATGAAGATAGCCCTGCAGCACGGGGACCGTCCTCTCCAGGCGCTGTGCTTACTGAACTTCGCTGATATCCACCGCTGCCGGAACGACGTTGATGTAAGCTGCCACCAAATACTGTCTATACTACACTGTTAGAGATCAATTTATGTAATCCGAAGAGGCAAAACATTCCTTCAATTTGAGCTGGGCTAGATTCATATTATTTTCTCTCCTGTCCTCCCCCTCTCCTCCTCCTCTCCTCTCCTCCCCCGCCCCTCTTCTCCCCCCCTCTCCTCTCCTCCCCGGCCCCTCTCCTCCCCTCCCCTCCCCTCCCCTCTCCTCTCCTCTCCTCTCCTCTCCTCTCCTCTCCCTCTCCTCTCCTCTCCTCTCCTCTCCTCTCCCTCTCTCTCTTCACATCTCCTCCTCTCCTCTTCTCCCCTCCCCTCTCCTCTCCTCCCCCGCCCCGCCCCTCTCCTCCCCTCCCCTCTCTCTCCTCTCCTCTCCTCTCCTCTCCTCTCCTCTCCTCTCCTCTCCTCTCCTCCCCTCCCCTCTCCTCTCCTCTCCTCCCCTCCCTCTCCTCCCCTCCCCTCCCCCTCCCCTCCCTCTCCTCTCCCTCTCCTCTCCTCTCCTCTCCTCTCCTCCTCTCCCTCTCCTCTCCTCTCCTCTCCTCTCCTCTCCTCTCCTCTCTCCTCTCCCTCTCTCTCTTCACATCTCCTCCTCTCCTCTTCTCTTCTCCCCTCCCTCTCCTCTCCTCCCCCCCGCCCCGCCTCTCCTCCCCTCTCCTCTCCTCTCCTCCCCCCTCTCCTCGCTTCCCCCGCCCCTCTTCTCTCCTCTCCTCTCCTCCCCCCGCCCCGCCCCGCCCGCCCATCTCCTCTCCTCTCCTCTCCTCTCCTCTCCTCTCCTCTCCTCTCCTCTCCTCTCCTCTCCTCTCCTCTCCTCTCCTCCAGAAAGCATTGCCTCGTTATGAGTCCTCCATGTGTATAATGACAGAGATTGGGAACCGTCTTGGCCAGACCCAGGTGTACCTGGGGGTAGGGAAGTGTTGGCTCCAGCAGAAAGAACTAGACAAGGCTCTGGATGCTCTGCAGCGAGCGCAGGAGTTGTCTGAGGCTTTAGGAACCAAGGTACTGCGCACACAGTTCTGAATCAATACCGTGAAAAGATGCTGCCTTTTTACTGTAATAAAACATACTGTACAATTAAAACAATCATGCAACAATCAGATGCACCGTCACACTTTAGCCTGTGCTAATTTCCAGTTGTTGTCCCATAGCTGTGTAGTCTGAATGAGGGGATCTACAGCAGTAAGTCAGCTCTGTTCTGTCTGTGTGTTGACTCTAACCCTACATACCTCTCTGTCTGTTAGCTGTGCAGTCTAAAGGTGCACTGTCTCAGCGAGGGGATCTACAGCAGTAAGGCAGCTATGTCCAGTCTGTGTGTTGACTCTAACCCTACATACCTCTCTGTCTGTTAGCTGTGCAGTCTAAAGGTGCACTGTCTCAGCGAGGGGATCTACAGCAGTAAGCCAGCTATGTCCAGTCTGTGTGTTGACTCTAACCCTACATACCTCTGTCTGTTAGCTGTGCAGTCTGAAGGTGCACTGTCTCAGCGAGGGGATCTACCGTAGTAAGGAGAGCCAGGAGGAGCTGAGGGAGCAGGTGGTGAAGTTCCTGCAGTGTGTTGAGGAGTTGGAGCTGTACTGTGGAATGTGTGGCGAGTCCATAGGAGAGAAGAACCAGCAACTGCAGGCTCTGCCCTGCTCTCACATCTTCCACCTCCAGTAGGTGACCCCATCTACATGCTACGTGTTATATAGTCTACTTGTTATTACTACATATGGCTCTGCTCTCACATCTTCCACCTCCAGTAGGTGCTCTTGCCTTGCTTAACATATTCTACATGTTTCATGTCCAGGGGTAGAATTATGGGGGATTTGACGTGGGTCAGTTCAGAGTTCCTTTTTTCAGTTCTTCTTTTCCTCCTCCTCCTCCTCCTCTTCCTCCTCCTCTCAGGTGCCTACAGAACAACGGTTCCAAGGGCTGCCCTAAATGCCGGCGGTCCTCCATGAAGCCTGGGTTTGTGTGAGGTTATGACGCACAGTGCCTGGGACTTGAGGACACTATGTAATAACACTCAGTGATTCCCCAACCACAGTCACATAGGAGAGCCAGACTGCACTTCTGGATGGGCAGACTGCTGAACACATATCTGAACTAAACTGAACACATATCTGAACTAAACTGAACACATATCTGAACTAAACTGAACACATATCTGAATGCCCTAACTAAACGGAACACATATCTGAACTAAACTGAACACATATCTGAACTAAACTGAACACATATCTGAACTAAACTGAACACATATCTGAATGTCCTAACTAAACTGAACACAGACTCGGATACAGTCTGTTGACTGGCTGCTGTAGTTCAAGACTGACCACCCCGGTGTGAGGACAAGACAGGACTGTAGTTCAGGACTAACCACCCCGGTGTGAGGACAAGACAGGACTGTAGTTCAAGACTGACCACCCCAGTGTGAGGACAAGACAGGACTGTAGTTCATGACTAACCACCCCGGTGTGAGGACAAGACAGGACTGTAGTTCATGACTAACCACCCCGGTGTGAGGACAAGACAGGACAGATGAGGAGGATACAGTGATAGATGTATTACACTGTTGTACATGATGTATTGTAGTTTTTTTTGTCAGAGGGTGAGGAGGAAGAAATCCAATATACTTCTTAGTTCTGTTTTAGATCAATCTGATAGTTTAGCATAATGTTCACTTTGGTTAGGGTATGCTGGAAGATTCATTGCAAGCATGTAAATTGGAAGATATGTTAAACATTATTGTTTGGGATAAAGTGAAATCACTATGATTTTGGCCACACTTTCTATTATTATTTGAATTTAACTAAATTGTATTTTAAATATAGCCATCGAAAGGCAAATTGAGCTATATGTTTTCTATATATTACTACTGTAAAGGTGTTTAATGGCCATATCATCAACATATTTCTGTACAACCTTTTTATCATCAGTTCTCAGCGAACATACTGCAAATTGTCCAATCACAGTTGAGAACATAACACTACAACTAAAGAATGCATAAATCACCAAGAGATGAAGGCGCTGATCAAATGGACGGTCAGGATATGCTTGTGTTCATTTGACTTTAGCGTTTGATAAAGCTATCAAAACTAAAAACTAGTCTCTGTCTTTACCAAACTCCAAGGGGTATACAGCTTTCCCTTTTTCTAAGAGGGAATTCGAACTTCCTCTTACGGTAAGTTTAATTTTCACTTTAGTCTCCCGTTAACGTTAACGTTAACGCATGATTAAGTGAAAAATCTACTCAAGTGGAAGTTCGTTTCCACCCCGAAGGAGCAGTTCAACCCACATGATGTTATTCATTATTAGGTGTGCTTGCTGAAGGCAAAACACACCTCTAGATTTCTTACATCTTATTAAATCCGTCTGCTTCTAGCGCTTAAACAATTTAAGCTATAAACATGAAAACAACTTCCAAAATGTGCAGACTGGCCTAGCTTAGATAGCTTGAGAAAATGTTTTTGATAGCATTTATACTTTTTGAACTATAATAATATTTAGATGAACTCCCAATGCATTTCAATGAAAAAAGAAAAAGCTCCATAGACTTGGTAAAGAACTAGAAAATTCTCTACCCATCTCCTCTTTCACCGTTTAAGCTATCAACGTTGAGATGTTCAGACTGGCCCAACTTAGATTGCTTGTCAAATGAGTTTTCATACTTTGTATACTTTTTGAACTATAGCCATTTACAATGTGCATAAATTAACATGGGTTTGAATGGGAACCATAGGAATACAGAGGTAGCTATTCAAAAAGGTCCTGCTCCTTTGGCCAATTAAGCTACAAGACTACCTTTAAAACACTCAGGCTATCCTAACTTCAAATTCTTTATACATTTGCATAAAATAACCCATCAACAGTAACTCTTGAACCGTTCAAGCTAGAGACGCCAAACCAACTTTCACATGTTCAGGCCATCCTATCTAATCGATCAATCTGACCACATCTACTGACCACAACCACACATCTGCTGACCACAACCACACATCTACTGACCACAACCACACATCTACTGACCACAACCACACATCTGCTGACCACAACCACATATCTACTGACCACAACCACACATCTACTGACCACAACCACACATCTACTGACCACAACCACACATCTACTGACCACAACCACACATCTACTGACCACAACCACACATCTACTGACCACAACCACACAACTACTGAACCACACAACTACTGACCACAACCACACATCTGCTGACCACAACCACACATCTACTGACCACAACCACACAACTACTGAACCACACAACTACTGACCACAACCACACATCTGCTGACCACAACCACACATCTACTGACCACAACCACACAACTACTGAACCACACAACTACTGAACCACACAACTACTGACCACAACCACACATCTACTGACCACAACCACACATCTACTGACCACAACCACACAACTACTGAACCACACATCTACTGACCACAACCACACATCTACTGACCACAACCACACATCTACTGACCACAACCACACATCTACTGACCACAACCACACATCTACTGACCACAACCACACATCTACTGACCACAACCACACATCTACTGACCACAACCACACATCTACTGACCACAACCACACATCTACTGACCACAACCACACATCTACTGACCACAACCACACATCTACTGACCACAACCACACATCTACTGAACCACACAACTACTGACCACAACCACACATCTGCTGACCACAACCACACATCTACTGACCACAACCACACAACTACTGAACCACACAACTACTGACCACAACCACACATCTGCTGACCACAACCACACATCTACTGACCACAACCACACAACTACTGAACCACACAACTACTGAACCACACAACTACTGACCACAACCACACATCTACTGACCACAACCACACATCTACTGACCACAACCACACAACTACTGAACCACACATCTACTGACCACAACCACACATCTACTGACCACAACCACACATCTACTGACCACAACCACACATCTACTGACCACAACCACACATCTACTGACCACAACCACACATCTACTGACCACAACCACACATCTGCTGACCACAACCACACATCTACTGACCACAACCACACATCTACTGACCACAACCACACATCTACTGAACCACACATCTACTGACCACAACCACACATCTGCTGACCACAACCACACATCTGCTGACCACAACCACACATCTACTGAACCACACAACTACTGAACCACAACTAGCTGCACCGGTCCTGGGCTTGGCTAGCACTGGTCTGCACTATAAACTATAACTACTTAAATGTTCATATCAATCAATCAATCAATCAATCAAATGTATTTATAAAGCCCTTTTTACATCAGCAGTTGTCACAAAGTGCTATACAGAAACCCAGCCTAAAACCCCAAACAGCAAGCGATGCAGATGTAGAAGCACGGTGGCTTGGAAAAACTCCCTAGAAAGGCAGAAACCTAGAGAGGAACCAGGCTCTGAGGGGTGGCCAGTCCCCTTCTGGCTGTGGCAGGTGGAGATTATAACAGTACATGGCCATTAAGGCCTGATTTTTCTCCAAGATGTTCAAACGTTCATAGATGACCAGCAGGGTCAAAAACATTTGCATATAATACCCACCAACTATAATTGAACCGTTCAAGCTAGAGACACCAAACTATATGTTGAATGTTCAGGCCATCCTATCCTGTCAACCAATCAATCAATATTTTAATCTACCTACTTTTTCAACTATAACCAGTCACCACCATTACTACTGCAGACACTACCACTACTATAACCATAACCAGACACTACCACTACTATAACTATAACCAGTCACTACCACTACTATAACTATAACCAGTCACTACCATTACTACTGTAGACACTACCACTACTATAACTATAACCAGTCACTACCACTACTATAACTATAACCAGTCACTACCATTACTATAACTATAACCAGTCACTACCACTACTATAACTTAATTCAAAATCATACATACTTTAAACCAAGCTTGCAAGCACACCACATTTTCTTCAGGAAATGTACTTTTTCTAGTTAAGTATCAATTCCTAGTTCTATCCAGCATTTATTTCTGGAAAACCAAAAGATTATTTTGAGTCTATAACACTACAACACTATTCAAGGCAAAATATTATTGGGAAAGAAGGAAAACTCTTATTGTGTATTATTGGGAAAGAAGGAAAACTCTTATCGTGTATTATTGGGAAAGAAGGAAAACTCTTATCGTGTATTATTGGGAAAGAAGGAAAACTCTTATCGTGTATTATTGGGAAAACGATGTTGTCTGACCAATCACTTGCATGTTGAATAATAATAAACTGTAAAGATATTATTGTAATTTATTTAGTTGTTGTAGCTATGGTGTAAATATGATTGGTTCTAATGTTGATTAGCAGCAGTGACACCATGTGGGTAGTTACTACGCCATGTGGGTAGTTACTACGCCATGTGGGTAGTTATTACACCATGCGGGTAGTTATTACGCCATGTGGGTAGTTATTACGCCATGTGGGTAGTTATTACGCCATGTGGGTAGTTATTACACCATGTGGGTAGTTATTACGCCATGTGGGTAGTTATTACGCCATGTGGGTAGTTACTACGCCATGCGGGTAGTTATTACGCCATGCGGGTAGTTATTACGCCATGTGGGTAGTTATTACGCCATGTGGGTAGTTATTACGCCATGTGGGTAGTTATTACGCCATGTGGGTAGTTATTACGCCATGTGGGTAGTTATTACGCCATGTGGGTAGTTATTACGCCATGTGGGTAGTTATTTCGCCATGTGGGTAGTTATTACGCCATGTGGGTAGTTATTACGCCATGTGGGTAGTTACTACGCCATGTGGGTAGTTATTACGCCATGTGGGTAGTTATTACGCCATGTGGGTAGTTATTACGCCATGTGGGTAGTTATTACGCAATGTGGGTAGTTATTACGCCATGTGGGTAGTTATTACGCCATGTGGGTAGTTATTACGCCATGTGGGTAGTTATTACACCATGTGGGTAGTTACTACGCCATGTGGGTAGTTTTTACGCCATGTGGGTAGTTTTTACGCCATGTGGGTAGTTATTACGCCATGCGGGTAGTTATTACGCCATGCGGGTAGTTATTACGCCATGCGGGTAGTTATTACGCCATGCGGGTAGTTATTACGCCATGCGGGTAGTTATTACACCATGCGGGTAGTTATTACGCCATGTGGGTAGTTATTACGCCATGTGGGTAGTTATTACGCCATGTGGGTAGTTATTACGCCATGTGGGTAGTTATTACGCCATGTGGGTAGTTATTACGCCATGTGGGTAGTTATTGCATGTTTTCTTTGCCAAGTAGAACAAGTAAACAAACAAATGTGTTTTTTGATTATCAAAAGTCACTCTGTAAACACAATGGCTTTTTATTTATTGATTGATAATATCCATATTTATATCATCGTTGATACAAAAAAAAAATCTTACAGATTTCCAATAATTTTCTGCATATTGTATAACATACACACCAGTAATATTGTGATAATCAATCCAACTCATTTGGAATGCATTGCAACTTTCTAGAATTAATCGTTTTGCATCATAACTTTGTTTAATGTGTAAGAAATATATTTACTGACATAACATTTTGTAATTTTATATTTAATCCATTTCGATATAATGATACATCTGGTCAAAATGTTTTGATTATAAAATGGAATATGAACTATTCTTAGAATGTATTTATTCTTGTATTTTTAATAAAACCACCACATTTACATATTCGAACATTGTAGATGTTTGAAGAGAACTCTGATTGTTCTACCTTTTATCTAGTTGGTGTTAAAGTTCAGATAACAGACAAAATAATGTATTATCTTTTCACACTTCCATGTAACAAAACGGTGCCTTCGAAAAGTATTCAGACCCCTTGACTTTTTCCACATTTTGTTTTACGTTACAGCCTTATTCTAAAATGGATTAAATCGTTTTTTTTCCTTCACACCTGTATTTGGGGAGTTTCTCCCATTCTTCTCTGCAGTTCCTCTCAAGCTCTGTCAGGTTGGATGGGGAGCGTCGCTGCACAGCTATATTCAGGTCTCTCCAGAGATGTTAGATCGGGTTCAAGTCCGGGCTCTGACACGCACTGTCAACTGTGGGACCTTATATTAGACAGGTGTGTGCCTTTCCAAATCATGTCCAATCAATTGAATTTACCACAGGTGGACTCCAATCAAGTTGTAGAAACATCTCAAGGATGATCAATGGAAACAGGATGCACCCGAGCTCAATTTCGAGTCTCATAGCAAAGGGTCTGAATACTTATGTAAATAAGGTATTTATTTTTGTTATTTTTAATAAATTGGCAAAAATGTCTAAAAACCTGTTTTTGCTTTGTCATTATGGGGTATTGTGTGTAGATTTATGAGAAAAAACAACAACTATTTAATCCATTTTAGAATAAGGCTGTAACGTAACAAAATGTGGAAAGAGTCAAGGGGTCTGAATACTTTCTGAATGCGCTGTATGCAGGCTTGTATGATGTGTAACATACACAGAGTATACCAAACATTAAGAACACCTTCCTAATATTGAGTTGCACCACCCTGTATAAAATGAGCAATGTTGAGGTGGTCGAACTAACTAAATGAAACATGCTTGGCTCATGTCTGTTATTTCCATATAGACTATGTAAGTATTTGTATAAAAAAAAACAGCCCATTATTAAATTGGAGAAATGATTTCATTGAGCTTTTTATTTTTTTATTCACTTGGCTACTTACTTGTTCTATTGTTGATGCATTGTCGTGAGGTTAACCTGCAAGGAAGCATTTCACTGCACTGTGTACTCCATGTACTGGGCTCCCGAGTGGCGCAGCGGTCTAAGACACTGCATCTCAGTGCTTGAGGCGTCACTACAGACCCCCTGGTTCGATTCCAGGCTGTGTGTCTCCTTGGTAACCAGATACTCTTTCTGCCATAAAATCCTTAAATAATGATGCCTTTATCTTAAGAAATATTTGAGGGGCTCTATGCAACGCCCTTAAACAACGCCCTTAGGTAAGGGAAAACTATTCCTTAAGGGAAATACTTCAGATGTTTTATGCAACCGGGCCCTGACCTACAGTAGGTATATGTATGAATGTATACTACCAGTCAGAAGTTTGGACACACCTACTCAGTCAAGGGTTTTTCTTTATTTTTTTACTATTTTCTACATTGTAGAATTATAGTGAAGACATCAAAACTATGAAATAACACATATGGAATCATGTAGTAACCAAAAAAGTGTTAAACAAATCAACATATATTTTATATTTGAGATTCTTCAAAGTAGCCACCCTTTGCCTTGATGACAGCTTTGCACACTCTTGGCGTTCTCTCAACCAGCTTCACCTGGAATGCTTTTCCAACAGTCTTGAAGGAGTTCCCACATATACTGAGCACTTGTTGGCTGCTTTTCCTTCACTCTGCCGTCCGACTCATCCTGTCGGGCTGTCGGGCTGTATCACCGCCTGGTACGGCAACTGCACCGCCCACAACCGCAGGGCTCTCCAGAGGGTGGTGCGGTCTGCCGAACGCATTATCGGGGGCAAACTACCCGCCCTCCAAGACACATACAGCACCCGATGTCACAGGAAGGCCAAAAAGATAATCAAGGACATCAACCACCCGAGCCACTGCCTGTTCACCCCGCTATCATCCAGAAGGCGAGGTCAGTACAGGTGCATCAAAGCTGGGACCGAGAGAAACAGCTTCTATCTCAAGGCCATCAGACTGTTAAATAGCCATCACTAGCACATTAGAGGCTGCTGCTGCCTATTGAAATCACTGGCCACTTTAAGAAATGGAACACTAGTCACTTTAATAATGTTTCCATATCTTGCACTACTCATCTCATATGTATATACTGTATTCTATTCTATAATATTCTACTGTATCTTAGTCCATGCCGCTTGTCCATATATGTATATATTCTTAAATTCCATTCCTTACTAGATTTGTGTGTACATGTTGTGAAACTGTTAGATATTACTGCACTGTCAGAGCTAGAAGCACAAGCATTTCGCTACACCCGTAATAACATCTGCTAAACACGTGTATATGTGACAAATAAAATGTAATTTGATTTATTGAAACCAGGGCACCTCCACAAATGCTTTTTCCATTTATATCCATACTGAATGAAGCAGTTAAGGGACCTCATGGGCACCCTTAACTTTTTCACTTAATTTATGGGGGAAATTCACCTTAAAATGTTTTGTGCAACTGACTTCAAGTTAAGGAAACTTTCAGGGCAATTATGAGGAGAAAAATAACTTCAGACGTTTTATGCCACCTGGTCCTGGTTGACTATGTCAGTTGCACAAAACATTTTAAGGTGAATTTGTGCAGGTGAATGTTTTCCTCTGCCCTGGTTGCAAAAAGGAAAACATCAACCAGCTAGCTAGGTGTAAAGCTAGCTAGCTACTTAGCGAAACAATGGAAGGGGCACAATCCATTGCCTACAAAGCTAGCTACCTGGCTAGCTAGCTAGCTACCTACTCTGTAAGTTAGCTCGATGTGCTAGAAAGTAACAGAAACAAGTTGAGATTAAAGTAGAGAAACATGTTTTATTATCTTCTGAATCAACTTGTTTCCTCCTGTCTTGAATGTAGAAGTTCTATTTTGCGATCTCCCAAAATAAATGCTCTTTGATGAGACGTTCAGTGAGTGAATCAGGTCATCTCCCGCCTTACATGACTTCAAACTACCATAAAACCCCTTAAGTATGCCCTTACCTACATAAGGACCCGAAACGGCGGCATCCGTATGATCGGTGGGACTCACCATATGGCAAATGGACGGCCCCTTACTAGACGTCTGCGCGCAACGCCCTTAAACAATTCCCTTAAGGAATCATTTCCCCTGACCTAAGGGAAATCCTTAAGGGAAACACTTAAGATGTTTTATGCAACCGGGCTCAGGCCCCAAGTGAAACTGTGTTGCTGGCCGGTAGTACTTTATTGTCCATTAACTTAGAGAATGGAAATATGTCTTTATGGTCACAACCCAGTCCCCCGAGACACACACCCCCTGCTGGACTGGAGGCAATGGGTCATCTGCAGTGCAGCGCCTCTTACCAATCAACATTTATTTTTTTGCCGACATGGGCTAGTTGAGGGATGATGCACAACTATATTTCGAAACTGCACCTTGTGTTTTCTACTAGTAGGTTGACACCCCGACTGAAATCCATTTATTTACATTTTATATCATTTGGAAATGGATCCACGGGCCTACAAAAGGTTGCAAGTACATGATCAGATAAAACAAACAAAAATATACTTTAGTAGCATCTTCGACAAAAATACTAATGTCAACCATAATCGGAATCATTGATAAAAGTCTAGAAATATTTAATAATATTAAAGTAGTCTAGTGGTTAGAGAAGCGGGCCAGTACCCGGAGGGTTGCCAGTACCCGGAGGGTTGCCAGTACGAATCCCAGCTCAGTGCCAGTACCCGGAGGGTTGCCAGTACGAATCCCAGCTCAGTGCCAGTTTTTTTTTTTTTTTTATTTCACCTTTATTTACCCGGAGGGTTGCCAGTACGAATCCCAGCTCAGATGGGAAAATCTGGTGCATAGTGAGCCGGCAACCGGAGGGTTGCTGAAATCATCCTAGATACCGTCCCTTGCCGTTGTGCCAATGACCAAGGCACTAACCCCCTACAAATTGTTTCAGAGGCGCGGCACTGCAGATGACCCATTGCCTCCAGTCCAGCAGGGGGTGTGTGTCTCGGGGGGACTGGGTTGTGAGCATAAAAGACACATTTCTATTCTCTAAGTTAATGGACAACACCCTTTACTGGATGTCCTGTATGTGTGAGTATGAGACACATTGAGTTATATACCATATTAACACAAGATATTGACAGACAGGTTGAAATGATCTAGCAGTAATCTGTTTAAATAATTATATCTATTTAGCCCACATATGGTCATCCTCAGAGCTTACAGTCATTGACAAACTGGATTTAAAAAGGTCAATTATTCTCCTTCTCCTTGGGTTTGGTCTTCCGCTGCTTTTCCATGCCTTTGAGTTTGGAGTCCAGCTTCCTGTGTAGATAGGCCTTCTTGTTAGGATCTACAGACTTGTCCTTGTGTCCACTACCAGCATACAGCACACCTTCTTTACTAATCCTCATCCTGGCATTGGCCTTGGCTTGGTCTCCACACCCATGGACCTGGAGGAGTTACAACACAGTACATAGAGGAGTTACAACACAGTACATAGAGGAGTTACAACACAGAGGAGTTACAACACAGTACATAGAGGAGTTACAACACAGAGGAGTTACAACACAGTACATAGAGGAGTTACAACACAGTACATAGAGGAGTTACAACACAGTACATAGGAGTTACAACACAGTACATAGAGGAGTTACAACACAGTACATAGAGGAGTTACAACACAGAGGAGTTACACCACAGTACATAGAGGAGTTACACCACAGTACATAGAGGAGTTACAACACAGTACATAGAGGAGTTACAACACAGTACATAGAGGAGTTACAACACAGTACATAGAGGAGTTACAACACAGTACATAGAGGAGTTACAACACAGAGGAGTTACAACACAGTTACACAGAGGAGTTACAACACAGTACATAGATGAGTTACAACACAGTACATAGAGGAGTTACAACACAGTTACATAGAGGAGTTACAACACAGTACATAGAGGAGTTACAACACAGTACATAGGAGTTACAACACAGTACATAGGAGTTACAACACAGTACATAGGAGTTACAACACAGTACATAGAGGAGTTACAACACAGTACATAGAGGAGTTACAACACAGTACATAGAGGAGTTACAACACAGTACATAGAGGAGTTACAACACAGTACATAGAGGAGTTACAACACAGAGGAGTTACAACACAGAGGAGTTACAACACAGAGGAGTTACAACACAGTACATAGAGGAGTTACACCACAGTACATAGAGGAGTTACACCACAGTACATAGAGGAGTTACAACACAGTACATAGAGGAGTTACAACACAGTACATAGAGGAGTTACAACACAGTACATAGAGGAGTTACAACACAGTACATAGAGGAGTTACAACACAGTACATATAGGAGTTACAACACAGTACATAGAGGAGTTACAACACAGTACATAGAGGAGTTACAACACAGTTACATCAGAGAAGACCGTTTTCAAAAATGTGAAACTAAATTAATTCAGTCTACCAAATACAAAATATTCCTGAACGTGACCATTGGTAGATAAGAGTTACAAAAAATTAGGGCTCTGGATAAGAGCGTCTGCTAAATGACTAAAATGTAAATGTAAAATGTAGACCAATAACAAAGAGAGTTTGCCCTCTTCTCTGCCAATAAGAGCTGGTTTTCTCCCATTAGGCCCCTCCCCCTCAGACCACTTACAGACTGCCCTAGTTATATTCTTGCTTGAGAAATTGCATTTTGCTAAGAAGCTATTTTTGTGTCCTTGGCCATTTTAATTAAAAACAATCAATCATAGTAAGGTACTTATTTGTTAACCAGAAATGATTTGATAGAGATCAAAACGGCTGCATTGGACTAAAAACATTACAAGAATATAGACATCTTGATTAAATGAACTCGAGTTAACGGATGAACTCTGACAGCTAAAAACGCCAATGTATACTATACAGTGGAACACTATACAGTGGAACACAATACAGTGAGAGCAATAGTCAGAAAATGATTTTCCTACATCTAGAAACAATCTGAGTCTTACCTCAGGGATGTGGTGACCGAGGCAGTACTGAGTCTTACCTCAGGGATGTGGTGACCGAGGCAGTACTGAGTCTTACCTCAGGGATGTGGTGACCGAGGCAGTACTGTCTGTTGCAGAACAGACAGAGTTGTCCCAGATGAACTACTGACGTTTTACACTTGACAAAACTACAGACGCGTTCTGCCTTCAACACAGCATCTATTAGGGTGTCGAAGTCATCGTCCGCTGTGGCAGCCGCAGCGATCTCACAGGCACCCGCTTTGGTCTTCTTGGTCTTTCCTAAGGGGAGAGAAATCATCAATATAAATATCGGATCAAACATGAAGCAGGCAATTAGAGTGAGCCTTGACAAATGTTGATCAAACATTTTTACACCAACCTTTTGCCTTGGTCTTCTTAGCAGTCGGAGTCTGTCCTGCTGTACGGACGGCTGATGCTTCTAGATGCTTCTCCTCCCTCTTCTCCTGCTCCCGTCTCATTCGTTCCAGATGTAAAGTCTTCAGATCTACAGGTGCTGCTGGTTGACATGAAGGTCCTGCAGGAGGCTCTGTGACGCTCTTCTCTCCCTCCAGGACGGCTGCTGGTTGTAGGGATTGTTGCCCCTCTCCTTCCCCAGCCTGGTTAGGCCCTGCTGGGAGTCTGGAGACGGTGATGCATCTGTCCTTTCCCTCTCCCTGGCTCTCATGGTTCAGGCCCAGCTCCTCTGCAACCTGTTTTAGATTTTAGTTGTATTTATTTGCACAGTAACAAACAAAGTACAACATGAAAGTACAACACAGGCCCAGCTCCTCTGCGGTGTCGAAGAGAAACATAAAATGAAAAGCCTCACCACAATTTGTACATTGATAAATGTACAACTACAAAAAGGTAATTTTCCTGAAGAAAAACGGTGCTTGTTTCAGCTGTCCAGAAGTATTTTAATGGTAGCGGTAGAAGTTAAGTTGCAGATGCAAGCACACTAATAAAAACTGTCAGTCAACAAAGCATTATATACCTGGTGAACCAGCAGGCGGTCGTGGGAGTTGAGGGTCGAGGGAAACCGTAGCTCAGTCTGGTCTGGGTCCCGGAGGAACCACTCCACCTGGTCCTTGATCTCCAGGTACTTCATCTGGGTCTGTCTCTGCTCCTCCTCTGTGGGGGTGGAACGTCTGGCTCCGCTCTGTGCGCTGGGACCTGTGTCATGCGAATCAACGTGAACATGTTAAAAGTTTTGATTCATTTTTGAGTTGCGTGCATATTTCTGTATCACTACCACAGCAAGGGGTTAGATTAAACCTGGAATAAAAAAAGTATTTTTCAATTGAGATTCTCCATTGAGCTTGATTTTGTAGTCTAGGACTAGGCTTAATCTGTGTCTGGAAAACCAGCCTCCCCAAACCGTTAACCTTGATGTCCATATTATTACAGTGTACGAGTGACGCCACACCTGAACCTGTCCGGGTCTGGGTCTGGGTCCGGGTCTGGGGCTGGGTCTGGGGCTGGGGGTCTCCTCCCTGGGACTTGTTCCCCCCAGAGGTCCTCTTGTGTCCTGGCTCCACTTTGCTCCCAGCCTGGCCCTTCTGCTTATTGGAGGAAGAGCTGCTAGCAGTAGCTTTAGTGTTGTTAGCCTTGGTGTCTCTGTGGTCTCTGGTGTAGTTCTGGGGCACAATGTCCTGTAGGTAGGGATGGATTTATACCAACTTATTTCTCAGGCTAATATTGCCGATATGGATAACAATATTTTTTTAGACTAGTATTGCCAATATCGTAATCAATATTTTTTTGGCTAGTATTGCCTATATCGATATTTTTAGACCATTATTGCCAATATCGATATTCTTTAGGCTAGTATTGGCAATATCGTAATGTTATGACTAACTACTGTTCCCTCAGAGGGAAACCAGGTACAACATACTATGGGAGTTGCACTCTCGCGACTTCGGTTGAAGGATCTACACGCCTGACAAGGCCAATGAAATCCGCGCCTCGCTAGAAGCCCCGCCTTCCACAGGTGATAAGCGTGAGGCTCGGATTAATTCCTTCAAGTTAATCCCGCTCTTCACCGAGCCCAGGAACGGGCGGCGCGGGGCCCAACAGGTGTTGTACCTAGTTTCCCTCATTCAGGGAACAGTAGTTATATAGTCATAATGTTCCGTTCCCTTTCAGTCAGTCAACATGCTATGGGGAAATATAATCACGCCCCAAGCCGACCCCAACGGATACCAAATGAAACGGCCCGTGGCAGACCACCCAGACCTGACCCCGCCAGATGCAACCGTCTGGGTATTGCGCACACGGCGTGCTGCCTAGTGACTTTCCCCGGTCCCAACCGTAAGCACACTGTGGGCAACACTGGGAGCAGTGACATCCAAGCGATAAAACCTCACAATAGTGTGTGGTGATGCCCAACTCGCAGCAGCACAAATATCTCCTATTAAACAAACGCCCAAGACGCCGGCAGACCCCTGGTGGAGTGGGCGCTGACACCACTAGGTAACCCTTGCTGCTATATGCCAGGGAGATAGTCTCCAAAATCCAGTGGGAGAGACCCTGTTTAGAGAGCGCCTTGAAGAAGCACTGAAAAGGAACAATTCCTTTACCTTGGCACCAGAGCTCAAAACGCTTGCCACTTATATGCATACAGCCATCTCATGGAGGGCGCCCTCGCAGACTGAATGGTAGCAATAACATTCAGAGGTAAACCTCTAGCCATCAGATTGGCCCTCTCAGGGGCCAGACCCATAAGAACCAAATCTCTGGCCTCACTTGCCAAACCTGCCTGTGTGCCTGGGACAACAGGTCCCTGCACAACGGGAGTTTCCACGGGTCCCCGCCTAAAAGGCGATTGATCTCCGTGAACCAAGGCTGCCTGGGCTAATGGGAAGCCACAAAATTAAATGGCGCACCCTCTCCAACTTGGGCTGAATCAGAACCACTGGTGGAAACGCGTAAAGAAGGGGACCGAGGCCACTGGGGCGCCAGAGCGCCCGTTTCCAAGGGGGGCACTCGGGTCCCTCATCGAGAAAACTAGACTGCGTGTTTTCTCACGATGCGTAAAAATCTACGTCGGCCCTGCCGAAAATGTCCCATACTTGGGAGAGCCTCCACTCCAGAGAGAGAGGGTCCCACCTGGATAAAAGATCTGCACCCAAGTTGAGGCAACCGGGGACATGCATCGCCCAAAGCAAAAGCATGTGCTCACTGCTCCCCAGCAATAGGGAGCGAGCCAAGGTTAGGAGGGAGAGGGACATCAACCCCCAGGGTGGCAGGGTGGCAGGTTGGCAGGGTGGCAGGGTGGCAGGGAGGCAGGGTAGCAGGGTGGCAGGGAGGCAGGTTGGCAGGGTGGCAGGGTGGCAGGTGGCAGGGAGGCAGGGTGGCAGGGTGGCAGGGAGGCAGGGTGGCAGGGAGGCAGGGTGGCAGGGTGTCTCTCCCTGTCTGTTGATGTACGCCACCACTGACATATTGTTGGTTCTGTCCAGCATAAGCCGGACCGACAAAAACAGGGGAAAGTGCCTGAGTGCCAGATACTCAGGGTAATTGACATGCAGTGCGCTCCGCACCAGTGTCCATACCCCCCCCCAAATCAATTTGCCTTAGTGCAGCGCACCCCACCTCAGGGTGGATGAGTCTGTCGTGATCACCTTGCAGGATACAACTCAGCCCATGGGAGCCCCCTGACAGTAGCAGATGGTCCCCACCACAGGGCCAGGGCCCGTAGGCCTGACAGTAGCAGATGGTCCCCACCACAGGGCCAGGGCCCGTAGGCCTGACAGTAGCAGATGGTCCCCACCACAGGGCCAGGGCCCGTAGGCCTGACAGTAGCAGATGGTCCCCACCACAGGGCCAGGGCCCGTAGGCCTGACAGTAGCAGATGGTCCCCACCACAGGGCCAGGGCCCGTAGGCCTGACAGTAGCAGATGGTCCCCACCACAGGGCCAGGGCCCGTAGGCCTGACAGTAGCAGATGGTCCCCACCACAGGGCCAGGGCCCGTAGGCCTGACAGTAGCAGATGGTCCCCACCACAGGGCCAGGGCCCGTAGGCCTGACAGTAGCAGATGGTCCCCACCACAGGGCCAGGGCCCGTAGGCCTGACAGTAGCAGATGGTCCCCACCACAGGGCCAGGGCCCGTAGGCCTGACAGTAGCAGATGGTCCCCACCACAGGGCCAGGGCCCGTAGGCCTGACAGTAGCAGATGGTCCCCACCACAGGGCCAGGGCCCGTAGGCCTGACAGTAGCAGATGGTCCCCACCACAGGGCCAGGGCCCGTAGGCCTGACAGTAGCAGATGGTGCCCACCACAGGGCCAGGGCCCGTAGGCCTGACAGTAGCAGATGGTCCCCACCACAGGGCCAGGGCCCGTAGGCCTGACAGTAGCAGATGGTCCCCACCACAGGGCCAGGACCCGTAGGCCTGACAGTAGCAGATGGTCCCCACCACTGGGCCAGGGCCCGTAGGCCTGACAGTAGCAGATGGTCCCCACCACAGGGCCAGGGCCCGTAGGCCTGACAGTAGCAGATGGTCCCCACCACAGGGCCAGGGCCCGTGGCCTGACAGTAGCAGATGGTCCCCACCACAGGGCCAGGGCCCGTAGGCCTGACAGTAGCAGATGGTCCCCACCACAGGGCCAGGGCCCGTAGGCCTGACAGTAGCAGATGGTCCCCACCACTGGGCCAGGGGCCCGTAGGCCTCACAGTAGCAGATGGTCCCCACCACAGGGCCAGGGCCCGTAGGCCTGACAGTAGCAGATGGTCCCCACCACAGGGCCAGGGCCCGTAGGCCTGACAGTAGCAGATGGTCCCCACCACTGGGCCAGGGCCCGTAGGCCTGACAGTAGCAGATGGTCCCCACCACTGGGCCAGGGCCCGTAGACCTCACAGTAGCAGATGGTCCCCACCACAGGGCCAGGGCCCGTAGGCCTGACAGTAGCAGATGGTGCCCACCACAGGGCCAGGGCCCGTAGGCCTGACAGTAGCAGATGGTGCCCACCACAGGGCCAGGGCCCGTAGGCCTGACAGTAGCAGATGGTCCCCACCACAGGGCCAGGGCCCGTAGGCCTGACAGTAGCAGATGGTCCCCACCACAGGGCCAGGGCCCGTAGGCCTGACAGTAGCAGATGGTCCCCACCACAGGGCCAGGGCCCGTAGGCCTGACAGTAGCAGATGGTCCCCACCACAGGGCCAGGGCCCGTAGGCCTGACAGTAGCAGATGGTCCCCACCACAGGGCCAGGGCCCGTAGGCCTGACAGTAGCAGATGGTGCCCACCACAGGGCCAGGGCCCGTAGGCCTGACAGTAGCAGATGGTCCCCACCACAGGGCCAGGGCCCGTAGGCCTGACAGTAGCAGATGGTCCCCACCACAGGGCCAGGGCCCGTAGGCCTGACAGTAGCAGATGGTCCCCACCACTGGGCCAGGGCCCGTAGGCCTGACAGTAGCAGATGGTCCCCACCACAGGGCCAGGGCCCGTAGGCCTGACAGTAGCAGATGGTCCCCACCACAGGGCCAGGGCCCGTAGGCCTGACAGTAGCAGATGGTCCCCACCACAGGGCCAGGGCCCGTAGGCCTGACAGTAGCAGATGGTCCCCACCACTGGGCCAGGGCCCGTAGGCCTCACAGTAGCAGATGGTCCCCACCACAGGGCCAGGGCCCGTAGGCCTGACAGTAGCAGATGGTCCCCACCACAGGGCCAGGGCCCGTAGGCCTGACAGTAGCAGATGGTCCCCACCACTGGGCCAGGGCCCGTAGGCCTGACAGTAGCAGATGGTCCCCACCACTGGGCCAGGGCCCGTAGGCCTCACAGTAGCAGATGGTCCCCACCACAGGGCCAGGGCCCGTAGGCCTGACAGTAGCAGATGGTCCCCACCACAGGGCCAGGGCCCGTAGGCCTGACAGTAGCAGATGGTCCCCACCACAGGGCCAGGGCCCGTAGGCCTGACAGTAGCATCCCAGAAATGTTCCATACGCACAAAAAGCTTATTTCACTCACATTTTTTACACACATTTGTTTACATCCCTGTTTGTGAGCATTTCTCATTTGCCAAGATAATCCATCCACCTGACAAGTGTGGCATATCAATAAGCTGATTAAATAGCATGACCATTACACAGGTGCACCTTGTGCTGGTGACAATAAAAGCCCACTATAAAATGTGTAGTCTTGTCCCACAACACAATGCCACAGATGTCTCATGTTTTGAGGGAGCAGCAACTGGCATCCTGACTGCAGGAATGTCCACCAGAGCTGTTGCCAGAGAATTTAAATGTTCATTTCTGAACCAACGTCGTTTTAGAGAATTTGGCAGTACATCCAACCGGCCTCACAATAGCATCTGAGACCAGTCACCCGGACAGCTGATGAAACTGTCTGTAATAAAGCCCTTTTGGGGGGGAAAAACTCATTCTGATTGACTGGGCCCCTGCCCAGTCATGTGAAATCCATAGATTAGGGCCTAATTTATATATTTCAATTGACTGATTTCCTTATATGAACTGTAACTCAGTAAAATCGTTAAAATTGTTGCGTTTATATTTTTGTTCAGTATATATACACACAGTGCCTTCACTTTTTCAAAATTGTATTTAGTTACAGCCTGAAATTTAAATGGATTACATTTAGATTTATTGTCACTGGCCTACACACAATACCCCATAATGTCAAAGTGGAATTATGTTTTTATACATTTTTACAAATTAATTTAAAATGAAAAGCTGAAATGTCTTAAGTATTCAACCCCTTTGTTATGGCAAGCCTAAAAAGGTTCACGAGTTTAAAAAAATGCTTAACAAGTCAAATAAGTTGCATGGACTATAATAATAGTCTTTAACATGATTTCTGAATGACTACCCCATCTCTGTACCCCACACATACAATTATCTGTAAGGTCCCTCAGTCGAACAGTGAATTTCAAACACAGATTCAACCACAAAGACCAGGGAGGTTTTCCAATACCTCGCAAAGAAGGACACTGATTGGTAGAACGGTAAAAAAAAAAAAAAGAAGAAGCAGACATTGAATATCCCTTTGAGCACGGTGAAGTTATTAATTACACTTTGGATGGTGTATCAATACACCCAGTCCCTACAGAGATACAGGCGCCGTTCCTAGCTCAGTTGCCGGAGAGGACACCCGAGAGCAGTAAATAGAAAACTGCTTACGGTGAATAATCTGGTATTAGCATGACAGTTCTATTAACAGCCTTTGACCTCACAGCAGATTACTGGAGGATGTTTTCACTTTGTCATTACGGGGGTAATGTGTGTAGATTTGTGAGAGATTTTTTTTTACATTTAATCCATTTTGATTTCAGGCTGTAACACAATGTGGAATAAGTCAATACTTTCTGAAGGCCCTGTATTTTTGGCTAGTATTGCCAATATCGATAGCAAAATAATTACATTTAAAATGGAGAGGACTACAAAAACATTCCTTGATTGATTGATACGTTATTGATCCCAAAAGGATATTGACCTACCTGCAGGTACTCAAAGGCGGTGCGTACATCTCCGTGCTGGGTCATGTGATCGACGAGGGACTTGAGGAAGGCGTGGGTCTGGACGGTCTGCGTGTCACACACTAGGGCCAGGTGACGTCTGGCTCGAGTCACCGCCACGTTGATCCTCCGGTCCTCAGCTAAGAACCCTATCTCACCTGAAGGAGAGACGTAAACTTAGTACATCAGCACATTGGTGATGAAGCAGACTATACACACACACACACACACACACACACACACACACGCTAGTTTACCTTTCCTGTTGGATCTGACCAAGGTCAGCACCACAGCCTCCTTCTCTCTGCCCTGGAAGCCATCTACAGACCTGATCTCCAGATCAGGATGTCTCGCTGAGAGACGCTGGCGCAGGAGATCCACCTGAAAACACAGACCATCAGAACACCCACCTTCTGTCACAAACACGTTTCAGATCTTTCAACACACTGGGCTCTGCAAAAAAACTCAACTGATCTCCACTAAAAACAGAGGTGAAAGCAGCCCTGACTCACCTGCAGATTATAAGGGGCAATAACAGCGATGTCTTTGGGTTTCACCCCTGCTTCAGTCAACGCTTTGATGTGCAGTTCCACAATGTCCACCTCACCTGTTTGTCAGAATAAGAGTTAATCACAATTAGTTTATTAGATTTAAGAAGACAAGATACCCGAGTGAGCTTCCTCTTAGTTTAGACTATGTCATAGTGTTGAGTTAGGGGACATTCTGGTTTGGTAATAGTAAGAAAACATTATCACAACAGAATCATATACATAAAAACAACCACCAACAGGGAATAGGACACCTTATCAGAACATTTAGAAAGCTGACCTTGGTTTCCTTTGGACTGTTCGTCGGTCACCTCCATCTCACTGAGCCCGCACCCTGCTGTGTCTATGAGGAGGAGAGGGGTGCTGGTCTCGTCAACACTGGCTACTCCTGGGAGATCTCTGTTCAGGGGAAAGATCAATGTTAGAACTGGGTTCCTTACAGGGTTGGGGGTCAATTCCATTTCAATTTATGAAGTGAAAGCGAAAGTCAACTTCATTCAGTCAATCCAGGAATTAACTGAAAGTCTGGAATGAAAGTCAAAATTGGACTTTCAGTTTAATTACAGAATTCACTGATTTGAAATGGAATTGACCCCAACCCTGATCCTAAACCCTCATTAAAATGTATAATAATTTATGTGAGATCAATGGACTGCGTTTACACAGGCAGCCCAATTCTGATATTTTGCCTAAATTATTGATATTTTGACCACATCAGACCAGATGCCAATAATTGGGCAAAAGATCAGAATTGGGCTGCCTGTGTAAACGCAGCCATGGAGGCAGTTGTTACTTGAGCAGATGTTTCTCCACTGAGCTGTGTGCGGTGAGCTTGCCCTGGTACATCTGCTCCGAGGCCCAGGTCATGATGTTACGGTTCATTCGGTACTGCACGGTCAGCATCCTGACTACGGAGTCTCCATACTTCTGAATCAACCTCTCCATCAGGCTGACAGAAAGGCCTTTAGATGCAGCCCTGGATGAGGAAAATAGTATTGATTGAAATCAAAGTCTCTATTTTAAAATACGGCAACAGTATAGACACCACCACCTGTTTAACAAACTATTTACCTGGCGGGTACGACTGGGGACAAGTCAGAACCCGTCACCTGTGGTGTCCCCCAAGCAGGGCTCGAAACTAACTTTTTTATTCATCACCTTTCCAGAATCGTCCCGAACTGAAGATGAACCGTCCCAAATTAAATAGTTTTATGGGTCTACTCTAAGTCATTCACAGGGATTTAAAGGCAGTGGTGTAAAGTACTTAAGTAAGAATACTTTAAAGTACTACTTTTGACAACTTTTACTTCACTCCATTTCCTAAAGAAAATTATGTACTTTTTACTCCATACATTTTCCCTGACACCTAAAAGTACTCGTTACATTTTGAATGCTTACCAGGACAGGAAAATTGCCTAATTCACAGACTTATCAAGAGAACATCCCTGGTCATCTCTACTGCCTCTGATCTGGGGGACTCACTAAACACACATGCTTTGTTTGTAAATGATGTCTGAGTGTTGATGTGCCCCTGGCTTTCTGTAAATAATAAAAACTAGAAAATGGTACCGTCTGGTTTGGTTAATTTAAGGAATTTGAAATTATTTATACTTGTACTTTTACTTTTAATACTTAAGTTTATTTGCGCAATTACATTTACTTTTGATACTTAAGTATATTTTAAACCAAATACTTTTAGGCTTTTACTCAAGTAGTATTTTACTGGGTGACTTTCACTTTTAGGTATCTTTACTTTCACTCAAGTATGACGACTGAGTACTTTTTCCACCACTGCTAATATGTGTACTACTCAGATAGATGAGTCAACTAAGCCACAAATTCACATTTAAATATTTGTCTCTAAAAAGCCCAACATTGGAATAATATTCAAATCTACTATCTATTTTGCATAAATGTACATACATAATTAGTTTCAAGTTGTATTAGTTGTATGTACAGGATACACATGGTTTACACTGTCCAAACAAAATGCTTACTTGCAGGTTCCTTCTGGACAATTCAACAACATTAAGAAATAATACAAGGTAAGAATATGAACACAAAGTAAATGTCTCAGTAGAATAGAATAGACATTTTAGCATCAGGATAATACAGGAAGGAACCATTTATAGTCCAATATTTACACATGTTTTGGGGAAGGGGGGATTGGGGGGCAAATGTTTAAATTGTGCAGTATTTAGCAATCATAATACAAGTCTGGTAGCAGGTGTGATGTGTGTGTAGCATGAATGTATATGTGTGTATGTCTGTGTGTGTGTGTGTGTGTGTGCTAAGGTGTGGAGAATCAGTGCAGGTGGTCAGTCCAGTTCAAGTGTTCAGCAGTCTGATGGTTTGTAGATAGAAACTGTCTCTGAGCCTGTTGGTATCAGACCTCATGCTCCGGTACCGTCTGCCCAAGGGAGAGAACAGCTCGTGGCTGGAGGGTGTGGGGGGTCCTGGATGATGCTGCGGGCCTTCCTCAGTCACTGTTTTGTGTAAATGTCCTGGATGGGTGGGAGCATGGTTCCAGTGAGTCACCTCTGGAGGGCCTTGCGGTCATGGACGGAGCAGTACCAGGCCGTGATGCAACCGGTCAGGATGCTCTTGATGGTATAACGCTAGTATTTGGAGAGGACCCGGGGCGGAATGCCGAATTTCTTCAGCCGCCTTAGGAAGTAGAGAAAAATATTCTGAATTCAAAATGCAGCTGTGCAACGGTTTGGGTCTTACGGTGCGACCCGTTCAGATGGGTTGGGTCTCACGGTGCGACCCGTTCAGATGGTTTGGGTCTCACGGTGCGACCCGTTCAGATGGGTTGGGTCTCACGGTGCGACCCGTTCAGATGGGTTGGGTCTCACGGTGCGACCCGTTCAGATGGTTCAGCATTGCACCTGTACTACCATTACTGTACCTCAATTCCACCTCACAAAAGTCTGCATTTCCTTCTCATTTAACTCCTCAAAGTATTGCCATACAGGACTTCACTGCTGCCGCTGGCCTTTCTCTGCCTTTCTTCCAACTGTTAACGACGATGAGGTAGTGGTGGAGAGTCGACTTCAAAATAATTGATTCCTCAACTCCTTGCAAGTCTACTCCCATTTCTGAGTGTCAAGATTCGATTCCTACTCCTAAGATTCTGTATTTTTGGAACAGTGGAGACTGAATAGTTGCCATTCCTCCGAGATCACAAACACTGACATCTTTCATAGCGAGGGATGGAGAGAGAGAGGAGGGGCACAGTATAGGCAGGTCAGCCACCAGACAGACAGTCAGAACCGTGCACTAGGCCTATCTATCAGTATAGGCAGGTCAGCCACCAGACAGACAGTCAGAACCGTGCACTAGGCCTATCTATCAGTATAGGCAGGTCAGCCACCAGACAGTCAGAACCGTGCACTAGGCCTATCTATCAGTATAGGCAGGTCAGCCACCAGACAGTCAGAACCGTGCACTAGGCCTATCTATCAGTATAGGCAGGTCAGCCACCAGACAGACAGAACCGTGCACTAGGCCTATCTATCAGTATAGGCAGGTCAGCCACCAGACAGACAGTCAGAACCGTGCACTAGGCCTATCTATCAGTATAGGCAGGTCAGCCACCAGACAGACAGAACCGTACACTAGGCCTATCTATCAGTATAGGCAGGTCAGCCACCAGACAGTCAGAACCGTGCACTAGGTCTATCTATCAGTATAGGCAGGTCAGCCACCAGACAGACAGAACCGTACACTAGGCCTATCTATCAGTATAGGCAGGTCAGCCACCAGACAGACAGAACCGTACACTAGGCCTATCTATCAGTATAGGCAGGTCAGCCACCAGATAGACAGAACCGTGCATTAGTCCTATCTATCGGCAATCAAAAGCTGTATCTCACAATTTCTTGGCTTGCAATGTCTCGCAACTAGGATAGGATATTCTACACGCAACAGAAGGAAGACTGAACAAACTTGCAACATAATCGGCGTAATGAATCCACCCCAGGCGAGCCAGCGTTTAAGAGAGAGAGGAGGGGGCAGAAAAGAAAAGAAAAGGTGGCATGTCTTGGTAATCTGCCTTGCATGCCTCGCAAATTCACCAAAGTAGCCTGAAGTTTGCCTCTTCCTCTCAGGTTTTATTTAATTTACACAACTTTCCCCTTTATAGCCATATAGTCTAATTAGGCTACAAGGTACCGAGTCGATGTGCAGGGGTACGAAGTAATAACTTGGCTATATACAATTTACAGTACCAGTCAAAGTTTGGACACACCTACTCATTCAAGGGTTTATCTTTATTTTTACATTGTAGAATAATAGTGAATACGTCAAAACTATGAAATAACACATATGGAATCATGTACTAACCAAAAAAAGTGTTAAATCAAAATATATTTTATATTTGATTTTCTACAAAGTATCCACCCATTCTCTCAACCAGCTTCACTGCATCGCAGTGCTAGCTGTGCCACTAGAGATCCTGGTTCGAGTACAGGCTCTGTCGCAGTCGGCTGCGACCGGGAGACCCATTGGGAGGCGCACAATTGGCCCAGCGTCGTCCAGGTTAGGGGAGGGTTTGGCCGGTAGGGATTTCCTTGTCCCATCGCGCACTAGCGGGCCGGGCGCAGTGCACGCTGACACGGTCGCCAGGTGTACGGCGTTTCCTCCGACACATTGGTGGAAACGCCGTACACCTGTGTCAAGAAGCAGCGCGACTCGGTTGGGTTGTGTTTCGGAGGACGCACGGCTCCCGACCTTCGCCTCTCCCGTGTCCGTACGGGAGTTGCAGTGATGGGAGAAGACTAACTACCAATTGTATCCAACCAATCACGAAATTGGGGAGGAAAAAACGTTTGAGCCAATAAGTTGTGTTGTGACAAGGTAGGGGTGGTATACAGAAGATAGCCCTATTTGGTAAAAGACCAAGTCCATATTATGGCAAGAACAGCTCAAATAAGCAAAGAGAAATGACAGTCCATCATTACTTTAAGACATGAAGGTCAGTCAATACAGAACATTTCAAGAACTTTGAAAGTTTCTTCAAGTGCAGTCGCAAAAAAACATCAAGCGCTATTCTGAAACTGGCTCTCATGAGGACCGCCACAGGAAAGGAAGACCCAGAGTTACCTCTGCTGCAGAGGATAAGTTCATTAGAGTTACCAGCCACAGAAATCTGCAATTAACTGCACCTCAGATTGCAGCCCAAATAAATGCTTCAGAGTTCAAGTAACAGACACATCAACTGTTCAGAGGAGACTGCGTGAATCAGGCGTTCATGGTCGAAATGCTGCAAAGAAACCACTAATAAAGGACACCAATAAGAAGAAGAGACTTGCTTGGGCCAAGAAACATGAGCAATGGACATTAGACCGGTGGAAATCTGTCCTTTGGTCTGATGAGTCTAAATGTGAGATTTATGGTTTCAACTGCCGTGTCTTTGCATGTGTGGTTCCCACCGTGAAGCATGGAGGAGGAAGGTGTGATGGTGTGGGGTGCTTTGCTGGTGACACTGTCTGTGATTTATTTAGAATTCAAGGCACACTTAACCAGCATGGCTACCACAGCATTCTGCAGCGATACGCCATCCCATCTGGTTTGCGCTTAGTGGGACTATCATTTGTTTTTCAACAGGACAATGACCCAACACACCTACAGGCTGTGTAAGGGCTATTTGACCCAATAAGGAGAGTGATGTGCTGCATCAGACGACCTGGCCTCCACAATCCCCCGACCTCAACCCAATTGAGATGGTTTGGGATCAGTCGGACGGCAGAGTGAAGGAAAAGCAGCCAACAAGTGCTCAGCATATGTGGGAACTCCTTCAAGACTGTTGGAAAAGCATTCCAGGTGAAGCTGGTTGAGAGAATGCCAAGAGTGTGCAAAGCTGTCATCAAGGCAAAGGGTGGCTACTTTGAAGAATCTCAAATATAAAATATATTTTGATTTGTTTAACACTTTTTTGGTTACTACATGATTCCATATGTGTTATTTCATAGTTTTGATGTCTTCACTATTATTCTACAATGTAGAAAATAGTAAAAATAAAGAAATACCCTGGAATGAGTAGGTGTGTTCAAACTTTTGACTGGTACTGTACGTAAATATGTACATATCGGTAGGGATAAAGTGACTAAGCAACAGGATAGATAAACAGTAACAGCAGCGTATGTGATGATTCAAAAGAGCTGGTGAAAAAAGGGTAAATGCAGATAGTTAAATAGTTAACCAATAGCTACCTGGACTAACTATTTAGCAGTCATGGCTTGGGGGTAGAAGCTGTTCAGGCTCCTGTTGGTTTCAGACTTGGTGCATCGGTAGCAAAGGCTTGATTCTGTTGACATACTCGAGGCATGGTTCACAAGAGCGGAGAGAAGGCCTGTTGCGCAACGCACATCACCCACCTTGCATCTGAGCGGAGCCAGTCAGCACTTGGATGTTTTATGTAATTTTATGAGGCATGTCTTACCTTGTTTCAAAGTAGCCTAGCCAAAATCTGACCATAGAAATGTTGAGGTAATTATTTTATTAACACTTCCTCATATGCCATTAAAAACAGCATTTCTCTCATGTTCTATTGGTTTACAAATAAACTTTCTTTCAATATCCAGCAGCCAGGCACAATCCTAGTCATATTAGCAACCCATGCTAGTATCTCTTTTTATTTCCAACTCTGCATAGAAGGTCAGCATCCCGGACTCGCCTCTTCACTGTTGACGTTGAGACTGGTGTTTTGTGGGTACTATTTAATGAAGCTGCCAGTTGAGGACCTGTGAGGCGTCTGTTTCTCAAACTAGACACTCTAATGTATTTGTCCTCTTGCTCAGTTGTGCACCGGGGCCTCCCACTCCTCTTTCTATTCTGGTTAGAGCCAGTTTGCGCTGTTCTGTGAAGGGAGTAGTACACAGCGTTGTACGAGATTTTCAGTTTCTTGGCAATTTCTCGCATGGAATATCCTTCATTTCTCAGAACAAGAATAGACTGAGGAGTTTCAGAAGAAAGTTATTTGTTTCTGGCCATTTTGAGCCTGTAATCGAACCCACAATTGCTGATGCTCCAGATCCTCAACTAGTCTCAAGAAGGCCAGTTTTATTGCTTCTTTAATCAGCACAACAGTTTTCAGCTGTTCTAACATAATTGCAAAAGGGTTTTCTAATGATCAATTAGCCTTTTACAATGATAAACTTGGATTAGCATATGTAGATATTCCATTTAAAAAAAAAAATGTATCAGCCGTTTCCAGCTACAATAGACATTTACAACATTAACAATGTCTACACTGTATTTCTGATCAATTTGATGTTATTTTAAAATGTACAAAATTTTTTGCTTTTCTTTCGAAAACAATGACATTTCTAAGTGACCCCAAACTTTTGAACGGTAGTGTATATATAAATTCCAGTCGTACTTTATCAAAAGCCTTTTCGAAGTCTGCTATGAATACCAGGCCTGGTTTCCCAGATTTTTCATAGTGTTCTATTGTTTCCAATACTTGCCTTATATTATCTCAAATGTATCGTCCATGTAAAAAAACATGATTAGAATTAGAATGAATAATATCCGACAATACCTTTTTAATTCTATGCGCTATACATTTTGCTAGAATTTTTGCATCACAACACTGAAGTGTAAGGGGTCTCCAATTTTTTTTTTTTATGAACTAGATCTATATATTTCCCACTGGTATCCTGTTTCAGTCATAATGAAATCAGACCTTCTTGTTGAGTGTCTGATAATCTACCATTTGCATATGAGTGGTTAAAACATGCTAGTAACGATCCTCTGAGAATATCAAAAAAAGTTTGGTATACCTCAACTGGTATGCCATCCAGCCCTGGAGTTTTCCTGGACTTAAAGGCTTTAATTGCATCAAGAAGTTCCTCCTGTGTAATTTTACCTTCACATGAATCTTTCTGTACGGCTGTTTATTTTACATTATCAATAGAAAAAAATAATCCATACAATTAACTTTGGTTAGAGGAGATAGAGGCGACTGAAATGAAAACATCTGCTTAAAGTACTTTGTTTCCTCCTTCAAAATATAATTTGGTGAATCATGGGTGACTCCGTCATTTGTTACCAGTTTCAGTAAATTATTTTTGGTATCATTTCTATGTTGAAGATTAAATAATAATTTTGTGCATTTTTCCCCATATTCCTTCCAGTTTGCTTTATTTTTTATCTTTCTTGAATAAGTTCCTCCATTTAGTTTTGTTTTTTTCCTCCAATTTATTCTGAGCCTCTCTATGTTACAGTTTTTATTGCTATCTATCTGTTCTGTTAGACTTTCTATTTCCTTTGTTAGTATGGACTCTTTTGACCTAAATTGCTTTTGTTTTCGAGATGAGTACTGAATTGCATGGCCTCTAAAGGCTCATTTAAAAGTGTCCCATACATATAAGGGGATTTGCTGTACCTATGTTATGTCAAAAAATGCAGTTATAAAATCCTCTGTCCTAGTTCAAAACAAGTTATCATCCAATAGGCTTTGATTAAATTTCCAATATCCTCGCCCACGTGGAAATTCAGTAAGAGTAATGTATATGCCAATTATATGATGGTCTGATCGCATTCTGTCCCCCATCAACACTTTCACTTTTGGTGCCAACGAGAATGAGATAAGAAAGAAGTCAAGACGACTAGCTTGATTGAGTCTCCGCCATGTATATCTCACTGGGTCAGGACATTTAAGCCTCCATACATCTACTAGTTCTAATGTATCCATGACATTCATGATTTCCTTAAGAGCATGAGGGTGATAGTTTGATTTCCTTTACGGTTCATTGAGGTATTTAAAACAGTATTATAATCTCCCACCATAATAATATAGTATTGTATTGCTTGCAGGGTTGATCATTTATTATATACACTGCTCAAAAAAATTAAGGGAACACTAAAATAACACATCCTAGATCTGAATTAATGAAATAATCTTATTAAATACTTTTTTCTTTACATAGTTGAATGTGCTGACAACAAAATCAAAAAAATTATCAATGGAAATCAAATGTATCAACCCATGGAGGTCTGGATTTGGAGTCACACTCAAAATTAAAGTGGAAAACCACACTACAGGCTGATCCAACTTTGATGTAATGTCCTTAAAACAAGTCAAAATGAGGCTCAGTAGTGTGTGTGGCCTCCACGTGCCTGTATGACCTCCCTACAACGCCTGGGCATGCTCCTGATGAGGTGGCGGATGGTCTCCTGAGGGATCTCCTCCCAGACCTGGACTAAAGCATCCGCCAACTCCTGGACAGTCTGTGGTGCAATGTGGCGTTGGTGGATGGAGCGAGACATGATGTCCCAGATGTGCTCAATTGGATTCAGGTCTGGGGAACGGGCAGGCCAGTCCATAGCATCAATGCCTTCCTCTTGCAGGAACTGCTGACACACTCCAGCCACATGAGGTCTAGCATTGTCTTGCATTAGGAGGAACCCAGGGCCAACCGCACCAGCATATGGTCTCACAAGGTGTCTGAGGATCTCATCTCGGTACCTAATGGCAGTCAGGCTACCTCTGGCGAGCACATGGAGGACTGTGCGGCCCCCAAAATAAATGCCATCTCACACCATGACTGACCCACCGCCAAACCGGTCATGCTGGAGGATGTTGCAGGCAGCAGAACGTTCTCCACAGCGTCTCCAGACTCTGTCACGTGCTCAGTGTGAACCTGCTTTAATCTGTGAAGAGCACAGGGCGCCAGTGGCGAATTTGCCAATCTTGGTGTTCTCTGGCAAATGCCAAACGTCCTGCACGGTGTTGGGCTGTAAGCTCAACCCCCACCTGTGGACGTCGGGCCCTCATACCACCCTCATGGAGTCTGTTTCTGACCGTTTGAGCAGACACATGCACATTTGTGGCCTGCTGGAGGTCATTTTGCAGGGCTCTGGCAGTGCTCCTCCTGCTCCTCCTTGCACAAAGGCGGAGGTAGCGGTCCTGCTGTTGGGTTGTTGCCCTCCACGGCCTCCTCCACGTCTCCTGATGTACTGGCCTGTCTCCTGGTAGCGCTCCATGCTCTGGACACTACGCTGACAGACACAGCATACCTTCTTGCCACAGCTCGCATTGATGTGCCATCCTGGATGAGCTGCACTACCTGAGCCACTTGTGTGGGTTGTAGACTCCGTCTCATGCTACCACTAGAGTGAAAGCACCGCCAGCATTCAAAAGTGACCAAAACATCAGCCAGGAAGCATAGGAACTGAGAAGTGGTCTGTGGTCACCACCTGCAAAACCAGTCCTTTATTGGGGGTGTCTTGCTAATTGCCTATAATTTCCACCTGTTGTCTATTCCATTTGCACAACAGCATGTGAAATGTATTGTCAATCAGTGTTGGTTCCTAAGTGGACAGTTTGATTTCACAGAAGTGTGATTAACTTGGAGTTAAAAAAAAAAATTTTGAGCACTGTATATTTTCAAAGAAGCGTGGATCATCATTATTTGGTCTGTAAAGTTAATGAGCCATATCTGTTTATGGACCAATAACATATTTTTAAAAATCCATCTACCTTGCGTATCTATTTGGACAATTTGCACATTCGGATCGAAATTACTGTTAATTAATATCATCACCCCTTTTGAGTTTCTTTGCCCACCCCCCCAGTCCTTTTTCCACACAACTTCATCTAGAATTGTTGAATGAGTTTCCTGTAAACAATAGATATTATATTCGTTCTCTTTGAGCCATGTAAATATTGTTCTTCTTTTGTTATTATCTGCTAAACCAGATATACCTATACTTATTTCACCATTACATATATTTGTTGGTGGGACCAATAAAAAGAGCTGATATTTACGTCTGAGACTTGATGGTGGGTGGCAGCTGCTTGTAGTCTCCAGCCAGGACACACCTCCTGCCTCTGAGCAGAGCGATCCAACAGGAGCTCTCCAAGGCCTGGGCGCACTCGTCTATCACCACCCAGTCAAAATGGTCTACAGGTAGGTTCTTCAGAGGGCCACTGTCATTAGCACCTGGAGCCAACACAGACAGGTCATATTATTGTTCAGTAGGACGCCACCCAGTCAAAATGGGGACAGAGGGTCATGTTCATTAGGCACCAAAGGGAAGAAAACAGATTTAAACAGGAGGGCTACCAGGACTTGTCCAATCAGAAATGCAAATTGTCCTTTTTTTTTGTTGCAAAACATTTTGAAACATTTTATAGTGTGCCCCCTAATGAACAACTGTTGATATCCACCATCGCTCACCTGTGTTAGTGGCTAGGACAACGTTGATATCCACCATCGCTCACCTGTGTTAGTGGCTAGGACAACGCATCGCTCACTGTAGTCTAGGACAACTGTTGATATCCACCATCGCTCACCTGTGTTAGTGGCTAGGACAACTGTTGATATCCACCATCGCTCACCTGTGTTAGTGGCTAGGACAAAGTTGATATCCACCATCTCTCACCTGTGTTAGTGGCTAGGACAACGTTGATATCCACCATCGCTCACCTGTGTTAGTGGCTAGGACAACGTTGATATCCACCATCGCTCACCTGTGTTAGTGGATAGGACAACGTTGATATCCACCATCGCTCACCTGTGTTAGTGGCTAGGACAACGTTGATATCCACCATCGCTCACCTGTGTTAGTGGCTAGGACAACGTTGATATCCACCATTGCTCACCTGTGTTAGTGGCTAGGACAACGTCAGCTCGTTTGAGGACCTCAGTAATGGCCGCAGCTTCCCTGGTCCTCAGGTCTTTCCTCAGCTCTCCTACCTCCCTCTTCAGGTTGACCCGATCTCCTTTGTCACGAATCTTCTTCATCCCCATCTACACATTGAGAAAACATCATATCTAACCTAGAAGCCTTCCAATACATCCAGAAAATACACTAAAGAAAATGACCTTACTTTCTAAGCTTAAAAGCCTTTTCACAAATACTAATGAATGCCAGGAGCTGGGAGTTAATCAGTGATATGACATGTGGAATTTCTGGACATTGATATTCTGTATATTACAGTAACTTCTGATACCAAATAATCTGTTATCATAATTTACCAGGCAAATAATTAGAGACCAAGCTGGTGTTAGCGCTAATGGAAACCCATCACACTCACAAACGCTTTCATATTAAAGATGTCATTATCATTGATGCCATATTATCAATACTTACAAAAGCTTTGTCGATGTCTTTGCGTATGTCAGCGATGATGTTGCTGTTGTCACTGTGAGCGAGGACGGCGTCCAGTGAGTGTTTCTGAATGGACTCTAGCAGGCGGGCAGGGTGGCCTAGTCTCAGCACCTTAGCTTTGGCCTTGACCAGGCGCTCTACCAGGTTATCCACCGCCACGTTAGAACCAGCACAACACAGGACCTACAGGACAAACAGAGAAACACCAATAAGAGTCAACATCTGGTCCAAGTGTGACAAACAAAACAATGAACCAATGATTACAAAGGATTACCTAAACCATATTTAAAAAGGATTACCTAAACCATATTTAAAAAGGATTACCTAAACCATATTTAAAAAGGATTACCTAAACCATATTTAAAAAGGATTACCTAAACCATATTTAAAAAGGATTACCTAAACCATATTTAAAAAGGATTACCTAAACCATATTTAAAAAGGATTACCTAAACCATATTTAAAGCCAGATTCAGCAATTTTTCAATAGAACATATTGACTTGTGTGTCAAAAGACTGTCATAACTTGATACTTCTCTTGATCAGAATGGACACACCAATGTACTGTATGACATCATCTCTACCTTCTGTCCCCGTTTGACCACCTGGAGGATAATTTCCACCACAGTGGTTGTCTTGCCAGTGCCTGGTGGTCCGTGTATCACAGCTACCTCTCTCTGAGACAGAGCAAACGACACCGCCTCCCTCTGAGACTCATCCAGACCAGTGTTCAGGAAAGACAGATCATCTGAACAAATAAGAGGAGACAATTGTCAATCTTATATTTGCGTCTAAGAAGTTTTTTCAGACAGGTGAATATTTTTTCTGATGTCCAATTTAAGAAGGGTATAATCTGGTGTGCCACAGTAGGCTAATAGCATCTTCCAGAGAGGCAGCCTTACTTGGTTGTGATATAGAGCCAGGTTCGGAATAGCCAAAGAGAACGCTGATCAAATCCGAGGCTGGTCCACTGCTGTACCCATTCAGAGTGTTCAAGGCCCTGCGGACAACAAGTATTGGAATATGTCGATATTAGAGTCAGAGTTAGGGAGTGAGGTCGGGGATTAGAGTCAGGGTTAGGGAGTGAGGTCGGGATTAGAGTCAGAGTTAGGGAGTGAGGTCGGGGATTAGAGTCAGAGTTAGGGAGTGAGGTCGGGGATTAGAGTCAGAGTTAGGGAGTGAGGTCGGGGATTAGAGTCAGAGTTAGGGAGTGAGGTCGGGATTAGAGTCAGAGTTAGGGAGTGAGGTCGGGATTAGAGTCAGAGTTAGGGAGTGAGGTCAGGATTAGAGTCAGAGTTAGGGAGTGAGGTCGGGGATTAAAGTCAGAGTTAGGGAGTGAGGTCAGGATTAGAGTCAGAGTTAGGGAGTGAGGTCGGGATTAGAGTCAGAGTTAGGGAGTGAGGTCGGGATTAGAGTCAGTGTTAGGGAGTGAGGTCAGGATTAGAGTCAGAGTTAGGGAGTGAGGTCGGGGATTAAAGTCAGAGTTAGGGAGTGAGGTCGGGATTAGAGTCAGAGTTAGGGAGTGAGGTGGGGGATTAGAGTCAGAGTTAGGGAGTGAGGTCGGGATTAGAGTCAGAGTTAGGGAGTGAGGTGGGGGATTAGAGTCAGAGTTAGGGAGTGAGGTCAGGATTAGAGTCAGAGTTAGGGAGTGAGGTCGGGGATTAGAGTCAGAGTTAGGGAGTGAGGTGGGGGATTAGAGTCAGAGTTAGGGAGTGAGGTGGGGGATTAGAGTCAGAGTTAGGGAGTGAGGTGGGGGATTAGAGTCAGAGTTAGGGAGTGAGGTCGGGATTAGAGTCAGAGTTAGGGAGTGAGGTCAGGATTAGAGTCAGAGTTAGGGAGTGAGGTCAGGATTAGAGTCAGAGTTAGGGAGTGAGGTCGGGATTAGAGTCAGAGTTAGGGAGTGAGGTCAGGATTAGAGTCAGAGTTAGGGAGTGAGGTCGGGATTAGAGTCAGAGTTAGGGAGTGAGGTCAGGATTAGAGTCAGAGTTAGGGAGTGAGGTCGGGGATTAAAGTCAGAGTTAGGGAGTGAGGTCAGGATTAGAGTCAGAATTAGGGAGTGAGGTCGGGATTAGAGTCAGAGTTAGGGAGTGAGGTCGGGATTAGAGTCAGAGTTAGGGAGTGAGGTCAGGATTAGAGTCAGAGTTAGGGAGTGAGGTCGGGGATTAAAGTCAGAGTTAGGGAGTGAGGTCAGGATTAGAGTCAGAGTTAGGGAGTGAGGTCAGGATTAGAGTCAGAGTTAGGGGAGTGAGGTGGGGGATTAGAGTCAGAGTTAGGGAGTGAGGTCGGGATTAGAGTCAGGGTTAGGGGAGTGAGGTGATTAGGATGTAGGATTAGAGTCAGAGTTAGGGAGTGAGGTCGGGATTAAAGTCAGAGTTAGGGGAGTGAGGTCAGGATTAGAGTCAGAGTTAGGGGAGTGAGGTCGGGATTAGAGTCAGAGTTAGGGAGTGAGGTGGGGGATTAGAGTCAGAGTTAGGGAGTGAGGTCGGGATTAGAGTCAGAGTTAGGGAGTGAGGTGGGGGATTAGAGTCAGAGTTAGGGAGTGAGGTGGGGGATTAGAGTCAGAGTTAGGGAGTGAGGTGGGGGATTAGAGTCAGAGTTAGGGAGTGAGGTGGGGGATTAGAGTCAGAGTTAGGGAGTGAGGTGGGGGATTAGAGTCAGAGTTAGGGAGTGAGGTCGGGGATTAGAGTCAGAGTTAGGGAGTGAGGTCGGGATTAGAGTCAGAGTTAGGGGAGTGAGGTCAGGATTAGAGTCAGAGTTAGGGAGTGAGGTCGGGGATTAAAGTCAGAGTTAGGGGAGTGAGGTCAGGATTAGAGTCAGAGTTAGGGGAGTGAGGTCGGGATTAGAGTCAGAGTTAGGGAGTGAGGTCGGGATTAGAGTCAGAGTTAGGGGAGTGAGGTCAGGATTAGAGTCAGAGTTAGGGGAGTGAGGTCGGGGATTAGAGTCAGGGTTAGGGAGTGAGGTGGGGGATTAGAGTCAGAGTTAGGGAGTGAGGTCGGGATTAGAGTCAGAGTTAGGGAGTGAGGTGGGGGATTAGAGTCAGAGTTAGGGAGTGAGGTCGGGATTAGAGTCAGAGTTAGGGAGTGAGGTCAGGATTAGAGTCAGAGTTAGGGAGTGAGGTGGGGGATTAGAGTCAGAGTTAGGGAGTGAGGTCGGGATTAGAGTCAGGGTTAGGGAGTGAGGTCAGGATTAGAGTCAGAGTTAGGGAGTGAGGTGGGGGATTAGAGTCAGAGTTAGGGAGTGAGGTCGGGATTAGAGTCAGAGTTAGGGAGTGAGGTGGGGGATTAGAGTCAGAGTTAGGGAGTGAGGTCGGGATTAGAGTCAGAGTTAGGGAGTGAGGTCGGGATTAGAGTCAGAGTTAGGGAGTGAGGTCGGGATTAGAGTCAGAGTTAGGGAGTGAGGTCGGGATTAGAGTCAGAGTTAGGGAGTGAGGTGGGGGATTAGAGTCAGAGTTAGGGAGTGAGGTCGGGGATTAGAGTCAGAGTTAGGGAGTGAGGTCGGGGATTAAAGTCAGAGTTAGGGAGTGAGGTCAGGATTAGAGTCAGAGTTAGGGAGTGAGGTCAGGATTAGAGTCAGAGTTAGGGAGTGAGGTGGGGGATTAGAGTCAGAGTTAGGGAGTGAGGTCGGGATTAGAGTCAGGGTTAGGGAGTGAGGTCGGGATTAGAGTCAGAGTTAGGGAGTGAGGTCAGGATTAGAGTCAGAGTTAGGGAGTGAGGTCGGGGATTAAAGTCAGAGTTAGGGAGTGAGGTCAGGATTAGAGTCAGAGTTAGGGAGTGAGGTCGGGATTAGAGTCAGAGTTAGGGGAGTGAGGTGGGGGATTAGAGTCAGAGTTAGGGAGTGAGGTCGGGATTAGAGTCAGAGTTAGGGGAGTGAGGTGGGGGATTAGAGTCAGAGTTAGGGAGTGAGGTGGGGGATTAGAGTCAGAGTTAGGGAGTGAGGTGGGGGATTAGAGTCAGAGTTAGGGAGTGAGGTGGGGGATTAGAGTCAGAGTTAGGGAGTGAGGTGGGGGATTAGAGTCAGAGTTAGGGGAGTGAGGTCGGGGATTAGAGTCAGAGTTAGGGAGTGAGGTCGGGGATTAAAGTCAGAGTTAGGGAGTGAGGTCAGGATTAGAGTCAGAGTTAGGGAGTGAGGTTGGGATTAGAGTCAGAGTTAGGGAGTGAGGTCAGGATTAGAGTCAGAGTTAGGGAGTGAGGTCGGGGATTAAAGTCAGAGTTAGGGAGTGAGGTCAGGATTAGAGTCAGAGTTAGGGAGTGAGGTCGGGATTAGAGTCAGAGTTAGGGAGTGAGGTCGGGATTAGAGTCAGAGTTAGGGAGTGAGGTCAGGATTAGAGTCAGAGTTAGGGAGTGAGGTCGGGGATTAGAGTCAGGGTTAGGGAGTGAGGTGGGGGATTAGAGTCAGAGTTAGGGAGTGAGGTCGGGGATTAGAGTCAGAGTTAGGGAGTGAGGTGGGGATTAGAGTCAGAGTTAGGGAGTGAGGTCGGGATTAGAGTCAGAGTTAGGGAGTGAGGTCAGGATTAGAGTCAGAGTTAGGGAGTGAGGTGGGGGATTAGAGTCAGAGTTAGGGAGTGAGGTCGGGATTAGAGTCAGGGTTAGGGGAGTGAGGTCAGGATTAGAGTCAGAGTTAGGGGAGTGAGGTGGGGGATTAGAGTCAGAGTTAGGGAGTGAGGTCGGGATTAGAGTCAGAGTTAGGGAGTGAGGTGGGGGATTAGAGTCAGAGTTAGGGAGTGAGGTCGGGATTAGAGTCAGAGTTAGGGAGTGAGGTCGGGATTAGAGTCAGAGTTAGGGAGTGAGGTCGGGATTAGAGTCAGGGTTAGGGAGTGAGGTCGGGATTAGAGTCAGAGTTAGGGAGTGAGGTGGGGGATTAGAGTCAGAGTTAGGGAGTGAGGTCGGGATTAGAGTCAGAGTTAGGGAGTGAGGTGGGGGATTAGAGTCAGAGTTAGGGAGTGAGGTCGGGATTAGAGTCAGAGTTAGGGAGTGAGGTCAGGATTAGAGTCAGAGTTAGGGAGTGAGGTGGGGGATTAGAGTCAGGGTTAGGGAGTGAGGTCGGGATTAGAGTCAGGGTTAGGGAGTGAGGTCAGGATTAGAGTCAGAGTTAGGGAGTGAGGTCGGGATTAGAGTCAGGGTTAGGGAGTGAGGTCGGGATTAGAGTCAGGGTTAGGGAGTGAGGTCAGGATTAGAGTCAGGGTTAGGGAGTGAGGTCGGGATTAGAGTCAGAGAGTGAGGTCAGGATTAGAGTCAGAGTTAGGGAGTGAGGTCGGGATTAGAGTCAGGGTTAGGGAGTGAGGTCGGGATTAGAGTCAGAGTTAGGGAGTGAGGTCGGGATTAGAGTCAGGGTTAGGGAGTGAGGTCGGGATTAGAGTCAGAGAGTGAGGTCAGGATTAGAGTCAGAGTTAGGGAGTGAGGTCAGGATTAGAGTCAGAGTTAGGGAGTGAGGTCAGGGTTAAGGTCAGGGTAACGGTTAAACTCAGGCATAGGTTTTCTTACTAACTTTTTCATGCGTTTGTACGTGACATCGTTAGCCAGCTTCATGAGGTTGTACAGAGCGTCTGTGTCCAGGTTGAGCCCGTCTGGTGAATCCTCACAGGCTACGGTTATAGCTGACTGACTGCTACGGGTCACTACGCCAGTAGCCAGCTGGGAGGACGGTTTACAGCCATCCAAGTCATACAGACCTACTATGTCTCCTGCAGCCACAGACAAACCAATCAGAGAGTTATTCATTTAGTTTAGCCTATGTAAATAGCCTTTTCATAGACCTGTTTGTGCTTTTTGCCAACTCCAATGGCCATAGAATATATGGTACCAGGCTACCACTGTATGTAAAGTCTTTCATACAGTAGATAATTACATAAAGATGGCTAGACCATGAGCTATGATATTCAACGTTCTTACCGGGTCCAAAGTTGTTGCTAGGTAGCACGGAGACGCCCATGTGTTTTCTGGGTTCTAGAAGGATGAGCGATCGCCCATAAAGGCCAGTTGACTGGCTTCCTATCCGCAGCTTCAGAAGACACACGCCTTTACTCTGGAGATCTTTCAGAGAGACATTCTCCTGCCATAGCCTACAGATACACAACCAGAGGAAACATTCAGATTCATGTCCTCAATGAGGCAATTCATTTAGCAACGAACACAATACATACAGACCAAAACATCTTTAAAAAACAAACAACAGAAAGGAAACATGGTCAGTTTTGTACGGTTCCTTTGGAAGGGGTCTTCAATACAAAACGACACTGGTTATGGAAGGGGCCACATGCAATACTCTGGCTTCTGGGGCCATACAGTGGCTTGCGAAAGTATTCACCCCCCTTGGCATTTTTCCTATTTTGTTGCCTTACAACCTGGAATTAAAATGAATTTTGGGGGGGTTTGTATCATTTGATTTACACAACATGCCTACCACTTGAAGATGCAAAATATTTTTATTGTGAAACATACAAGAAATAATACAAAAATATAAATAATTGAGCATGCTAAACTATTCACCCCCCCAAAGCCAATACTTTGTAGAGCCACCTTTTGCAGCAATTACAGCTGCAAGTCTCTTGGGGTATGTCTCTATAAGCTTGGCACATCTAGCCACAGGGATTTTTGCCCATTCTTCAAGGCAAAACTGCTCCTTCAAGTTGGATGGGTTCCGCTGGTGTACAGCAAGTTGCTTTAGCAGTATGCTTAGGGTCATTGTCCTGCTGGAAGGTGAACCTCCGTCCCAGTCTCAAATCTCTGGAAGACTGAAACAGGTTTCCCTCTAGAATTTCCCAGTATTTAGCACCATCCATCATTCCTTCAATTCTGACCAGTTTCCCAGTCCCTGCCGATGGAAAAACATCCCCACAGCATGATGCTGCCACCACCATGCTTCACTATGGGGATAGTGTCCTCGGGGTGATGAGAGGTGTTGGGTTTGCGCCAGACATAGCGTTTTCCTTGATGGCCAAAAAGTTCAATTTTAGTCTCATCTGACCAGAGTAACTTCTTCCATATGTTTGGGGAGTCTCCCACATGGCTTTTGGCGAACACCAAACGTGTTTGCTTATTTTTTTCTTTACGCAATGGCTTTTTTCTGGCCACTCTTCCGTAAAGCCCAGCTCTGTGGAGTGTACGGCTTAAAGTGGTCCTATGGACAGATACTCCAATCTCCGCTGTGGAGCTTTGCAGCTCCTTCAGGGTTATCTTTGGTCTCTTTGTTGCCTCTCTGATTAATGCCCTCCTTGCCTGGTCCGTGAGTTTTGGTGGGCGGCCCTCTCTTGGCAGGTTTGTTGTGGTGCCTTATTATTTCAATTTTTTAATAATGGATTTAATGGTGCTCCGTGGGATGTTCAAAGTTTCTGATATTGTTTTATAACCTAACCCTGATCTGTACTTCTCCACAACTTTGTCCCTGACTTGTTTGGAGAACTCCTTGGTCTTCATGGTGCCGCTTGCTTGGTGGTGCCCCTTGCTTAGTGGTGTTGCAGACTCTGGGGCCTTTCAGAACAGGTGTATATATATATATATATATATACACACTGAGATCATGTGACAGATCATGTGACACAGATTGCACACAGGTGGACTTTATTTAACTAATTATGTGACTTCTGAAGGTAATTGGTTGCACCAGATCTTATTTAGGGGCTTCATAGCAAAGGGGGTGAACACATATGCACGCACCACTTTTCAGTTATTTTTTTATTTTATTTCACTTCACCAATTTGGACTATTTTGTGTATGTCCAAATCATTTAAATTACAGGTTGTAATACAACAAAATAGGAAAAACGCCAAGGGGGATGAATACTTTTGCAAGGCACTGTATGTATCACGCATTGTGACCTAAAAGGCTAAACTGACGCTAACTCAACATTGAGACACTTAAATACATACCTTGTCTCCTCGATCTCCGCTTCTCTCTCCTCCTGAAGGAGCTCTAGGGTCTTGGACACAAATCTTTCCACCTCCATTTCTCACTGAAAAATTACACAAGCATAATGATCCTTTTATGAAAAAAAGGTCTTTATAAATACATTTGCTTGATTGATTTCAAAACATAACACAAGTAGCTAAAGTCTGATGCTCTACCGAGGTTGCAGAAATATGATGAATGGTTGCACGTGTCGTGGGTACCGAGCTGATAGAGTGCTCCTGACAAACTGTGTAGATAATTCTTACATTTACATTCTATTTGAAGTTGGCTGGCATTAGGAGCTGAAGGTTGTAACAAAACAAGCCATGCAATGAACGGGGACAAGCTCACAGCTTAAGTAGTGAACAGCTGGCTTTACAACATTAAAACCCATTCAGTCTGTCTACACCAGCCTCTCAAAGGGCTGGGTAGACATCATCACTGTAGCATCCACACACAGAATGAGCTCCTGTAGCATCCACACACAGAATGAGCTCCTGAGTTGGGAAAGCTTGTGCAATACACCGACGCGTGTCTTGTATTCCAGATCCTAAATGGACTTGCTTCCATTCAGCCACAAGAGCATTAATGAGGTCGGGCACTGATGTTGGGCGATTAGGCCTGGCTCGCAGTCGGCGTTCCAATTCATCCCAAAGTTCTTCCACACCAATCTCGACAAACCATTTTCTGTATGGACCTCGCTTTGTGCACGGGGGGCATTGTCATGCTGAAACAGGAAAGGGCCTTCCCCAAACTGTCGCCACCAAGTTGGAAGCACAGAATCGTCTAGAATGTCATTGTATGCTGTAGCATTAAGATTCCCCTTCACTGGAACTAAGAGGCCTAGCCCGAACCATGAAAAACAGCCCCAGATCATTACTCCTCCTCCACCAAACTTTACAGTTGGCACTATGCATTGGGGCAGGTAGCGTTCTCCTGGCATCCGCCAAACCCAGATTTGTCAGTCGGACTGCCAGATGGTGAACCGTTCTGTGAGCTTGTGTGGCCTACCACTTCGCAGCTAAGCCGTTGTTGCTCCTAGACGTTTCCACTTCACAATAACAGCACTTACAGTTGACCGGGGCAGCTCTAGCAGGGCAGAAATTTGACCAACTGACTTGTTGGAAAGGTGGCATCCTATGATGGTACCACATTCAAAGTAACTGAGCTCTTCAGTAAGGCCATTCTACTGCCAATGTTTGTCTATGGAGATTGCATGGCTGTGTGCTCCACTTTATACACCTGTCAGCAACGGGTGTGGCTGAAATAGCCGAATCCACTAATTTGAAGAAGTGTCCACATACTTTTGTATCTATAGTGTACCACCTATCGCACCTTCACAAAAAAAAACTAAAAAGACATGGCTAAAAGACAGACTTGTAAACACATTTACTAGCTGTGTATTGCTGATTTCCATGTTGTCTGTAGCTTGTGAGGTGTGGAAACACTTCGTTGCCTTTATGCATTTTGTTTTGTTGGGCTATTCCTCTGTCTGCATGCTACGTCTTGCTTGTCCTGTGTTGGTCACTGTTATTGGAATGGTTTTTAATAACCAGCCCAGGGACTGCGGTTGAAAATTAGTCGGCACTTTTACTGAAACGTTGATTAATGTGCACTGTCCCTGTAAAAAATAAACTCAATAACGTAAAAGATCCAGCTAGCTAGGTAGGCTAACTAGCTAGCCTACCATAGATCTATGGCTGCTACTGTCATTTAAGAAAATGACACACAAAAAAACGGCAGATTAACAGTGTTAGCTATAATTCCCAACTCCTTATTAGATATCACTTCTATAACGACAGCAAACTAGTGTAGGTAAACAAAAAAAACTACCTGCTAGTTGAATCAGTTTGAGTTGAGCAAATTCATTATTTTCCTCTTCGGTGGAATAATGCGTCATTTAGTTGCAAACGTCTAATGTATATCGCCACCTGCTGAGCTGGAGCGAGGGTTAGGTTGAAAGTTGCTGAATAAATCTACAGACAGTTTATTTTCTTTGGTACCAAAAAAAGATTATTCTCTGTCCTTTGATTTTTCCTATAAATGTTGTATGCTGTAATATCTGTTTATTTCATTGTGCAACTTCCATGAGCAAAAGTACAAAACTCTTATTTTGAAAACCACAATTGGAGGACCAAGGGTCAGGAAACAGAGACCGTGGAGCATGTATTGCTACAGTGTGGGCAGTATCAGAGGGAAAGAGAGAGGATGAGATCTAGTATGAGGGAGAAGGGGGTACAGGAAATTAGTTTAAATAGTATGTTGAGTAGAACGTCATTAGATATAGTCTCACATATTTTGTTATCTTTTTTTAAAGAGAAACTGGGTTGGCAGGTAGGATTTAGTTTCTTCCTGTCTCTGGCCCACACCAGTACAGTAGGTGGCGGTAATGCGCCATAACGTTGGATGCCAACTGCCGATAAACCCCACTGAAGAAGAAGAAGAGGACCAGGAAGTGTCTCTTCTTTCTTTTTTCTTTTTTTGCTAGTTAGCTGTCAAAGAGCTCGTACTCACCATAGAGAACGATAGAGAAAGCATCCCTATATGGTTTTGATTATGGCGTCTGTGCGTGCACAGGCAGCGCCATAGAGAGCAATAGTAATGGCGCTAACTCCGCCATGGTTCGTTGGACAAAGCCTATGGGAAAATGAATGGAGTTTTTGTTGGGGTTTTGGATAAACTCCAAAAAATAAGGTCTGTGGTAAACACAGGCTTAGGAGATCTTATACGTTTTGGTCTATGTGATCATCTTCATCAGCTAACGTCACTTTTTGTGAATATTGAAGCATTTATGTAATAAAAAAAGCACATAAAGGCTTGATAATTCATGAAGGTCATGTTAACTGACTGATATTATCATAGAACAAAACATAAAGGCTTGATAATTCATGAAGGTCATGTTAACTGACTGATATTATCATAGAACAAAACATAAAGGCTTCATAATTCATGAAGGTCATGTTAACTGACTGATATTATCATAGAACAAAACATAAACGCTTCATCATTTATAAAGGTCATGTTACCTGACTGATATTATCATAGAACAAAATGTATAAGATTTCCTAAACCAGTGTTAACCTTATTTTCTGCGTTTATCCCAAAACCCTATATTTCCCCATTAATTTTCCCCATAGGAATGGCTGAACGAACCAGAGGTAACTCATTATATGGGTTTTAGGACTACAAACTGGCGAGCTCTATTGAGGCAACCTCCATTTTGAAGTAGTCCATTTTCTTCTTCACGATTGGCTGATCCCTCCTGATGACCCTGTTGGACTCCAAGAGGGATCAGCCAATGAATTGTGAATTTCTTACCCAGTTGATCACATTAAAATGGCGAAAGCCCTCAATGGCGCTGCCAGAGTGAGAGTGGGGAAAAACAAACAAGACACAACCTGAAAGTTGTGTCGAGACGGAAAAGATGGCGGAAGCAGATGATGAAGTGGATTCTGAATCTAATGGCGGTAGAATCAAGGAGAATTTGAATATTGTCCAAAATAATGGAAAACGGAGCAAAGTAAGGTACAGTGATGAGAACGTCACTTCCTATCTTGTAGGAGGACGGTTTGTTAATGAGGAGCAGCTGATCGAATTACCAATCTTGAGGAATCCATTTGAGCTATCCAAACTGGTGGAGAGAGTGCTGGGTAGAGTGAAGGCTGTGAGGATCACGAGAGGCGGGCTTGTTTTGATTTTTTTGTGCTTCTGAGGTTCAGAAGAAACGTGTGTTGCGTCTCACCCGATTTGATCCGTTTGAAGTGTGGTGTGTGTCCCTTAGGAACAGGGCACCCCTCAAGGGGGTCATATCTGGACTCTCCTGGGAAGTAGATGTTGAAGAGATGAAAAATATTACTGGAGTGATTGATGCACGTCGGATGAATCGTGTGGTGAATGAAGAAAAAGTGAAGAGTCTATCTGTTCTTTTGTTTTTTGATATGGAGTCTCTCCCTACTCAAGTGCAGTTGGGGTATATTAACTACAGAGTCAGAGCATCTATCCCAAGACCAATGCAGTGTGATCACTCGAAAGCTTTTGGTCATGTTTCAAGTGTTTGCAGAAGGGAGAAGCCGAGATGTCCAAGTTGTGGAAAAGATCATATCATGTGTTATAAAAGTGATGAAAACGTGACATGTTGCCATTGTGTTGGGAACCATGAAGCCACGTCTGTTGAATGCCCCACAAGGGTGAAAGAGAGTGAGGTGGCCAAAGTCAGGGCTGTCCAGAGCATTTCATATGCAGCAGCTGTTAAAAGGGTTGAGGGTTTGAATGGTGCTCCTGAAGAGTCCATGGTGGTGGATAGGCCTTCACTGCAGGCTGCAGGTCCAGGAAGATATAGATCATTGTGGAAGCGGCGGAGAGGTTCCTGGGGCTGAAAGATTTCTCTGCGAAGGAGTTACATGGAATATTGTCACAAGCCGTACCACCGTCTCAGGCCCTAGAGTCTGAGAAGGGAGATATGGAGATTTGAAAGAAGGAAGAAGTGGGAGTTTTGTTAATGTACTATATTTATTTGGGTGGATTAAGTTAGTTTCCATGTCACCTATGGATTTTCTTTTTTGACCTCGTTTTGGTTTCAACCCGTCCAGTTGGTGGCGGCAATACACATTTTCGGGTTGTAGTCCGCCATAAAACCGTCAGAAGAAGAAGAATGGCGCTGCCCATGAGAATACCTGTTGACATCGCCTTTTGGCCACTAGAGTTCTCTATCATTCTCTATGGTTCACACTGACACAAGGACCTGCAACTAACTGCATGGGTAGAGTTGAGTGAGATTGCTAGTATATTCGTGATTTCTCACTGGTTATAATTCATATAAAAATGTTGAATTGGCAGTGGGCACCATGCATCTTTGGGTGTCTAGCTGACTCGATAACAATAACACCGTAACTCTAGCCAGGCAGCGTGATTTTGGCCGGAACTCACAAAGCTTCCGACACAGTTTCCTGTATCACACTAGCTAGAACTTGTAATTATCTGATTGGATAAGTTAGCTAGAAATCCGTTTTTCATTTCGTGTTGGTGCAGCCAACTGCAGTAGCAGCAATTGGTATCATTCCCTGTCTCTGTGTAGCTTGACTCAGAGGAGAAGATGAGAGCAGAAGCGACGTTCATCCTTGTGCTACACACCATCCTGTCTGCCCTGTTGGTCAGCGATGTTAGTGCTACGCTGTCCAGGACTGATGCCAAGAAGAAGGACTCCAAAACACAAGAGCCAGAGGTGAGGAAGAGGAGGATAGTGGTGATTTTATGATGAGGATGAGTGGTGGAATCACTCTTTTCCATCCTGGAATGGCCTCAATTAGCTACGCATATTATGGACACTGGAGTTAAATGTCCTTAGCTAGGGCTCAGCCCATGTGTGTGGGGAAAGTGTGGACTTTGTATTCCCCTTCTACCCAGTTCTGATTTCAGTAAATGACCAGTATTGTAGAAGGGACATAGACCACAATGAATGAATGATATAAATTGTCACTGTTTGTTCAGCTAGTCTCATCCCAGTTCCCACTATTGCCGTGTCTTCCTCCAAGACTACCAGGGTTGGGGGTCAATTCAGGAAGGTGATTTTGAAGTTAAAATCCAAGAAATTGAACAACTTTTAGAAATACATTTTCTGCCTTTTTCAGGTTATTGAGGAAACCATTGAAAATAGATGCCCTTTTTTCCAATGATTTTGAATTGGAATTTCAGTTTACTTCCTGAATTGACAGCCTTCAAATTGGAATGGACCCCAACCCTGGAGACTACAGTTGGTCTGGTTTTTACAACTACACACGCAGATCGTTTTATCTTGTGTTTTGTGTATTATTGTTGTTATATCAGACGTCCCAGGCGGAGCAGTCGGTGCTGGAGCGAGGTCTTGTTGTTGTTGACCCTCAGTGGAAGGACATCGTAAAGGAGGAGAGGAGATACTGCCAACGGGCTGTGACTAAACACACGTTCCAAGGGCCCGTGCTGGGATATATAACTCCTGTAAGTGCAGTGCTTGATTTGGGCACGAGCTCTCATGGGAGCTGAGATCCGGCAACACAAAAGTTATACTGCTTGAGTTCCTGCACCTCTTATAAAAACGATTGGCTTAAAAGTATTGCATAGTTCCTCGACCCTAAATATAAACAGTACCGGCACACAATAATGAGTACCGACACCTATTTTAGTCTATTGTCAGGCGCTGTTTAAGTCCGTAAAAGCAGGTTGGTGTGTTGGTTTGTAGCCCGGTTTAACCAGACTGAACGCTGCGATCACCTTTGAACAACAGTTAAACTTGGTCCTCTACAGAAATGTTGTCCATTTTTGCCTGCAGATTAGCCTTTAATCCAGAACCTTGTACTCCTTGTACTCCATGTTTAGCATGGCAAGGAGGAGCATGATAACTCAGTACAGACTGGTACCCAGACTACCTGCAGGTACCAATGTGTATATCTGGTTGATTCTGATCACTCTGCTTTTACTGTTTAAATGTCTGTGTGTTTTAATAGTGGAACTATTATGTTACTACTGTTGTGTAAAAGCTATATCTCATCAATAGGCTCCTTGAATACTTTCTGAATCAATTCTTCATATAACCTCTCACTTTCTCTCTCTCACTTTCTCTCTCACTTTCTCTCTCTCTCTCTCTCTCTCATGCTCTCATGCTCTCTCTCTCTCATGCTCTCTCTCTCTCTCATGCTCTCTCTCTCTTCTTTCTCTCTCTCACTTTCTCTCTCTTCGCTTTCTTTTCCCATCCTCCAGTGGAACTCCCATGGTTACGATGTTGCCAAGGTGTTTGGTTCCAAGCTGACCTCTGTGTCTCCAGTGTGGCTACAGCTGAGACGGAGAGGACCAGAGAGCTTCCATATCACCGGTCTTCATGACCATGACCCAGGTAAGGGGACCAGAGAGCTTCCATATCACCGGTCTACATGATCATGACCCAGGTAAGGGGACCAGAGAGCTTCCATATCACCGGTCTTCATGACCATGACCCAGGTAAGGGGACCAGAGAGCTTCCATATCACCGGTCTTCATGACCATGACCCAGGTAAGGGGACCAGAGAGCTTCCATATCACCGGCCTTCATGACCATGACCCAGGTAAGGGGACCAGAGAGCTTCCATATCACCGGTCTTCATGACCATGACCCAGGTAAGGGGACCAGAGAGCTTCCATATCACCGGTCTTCATGACCATGACCCAGGTAAGGGGACCAGAGAGCTTCCATATCACCGGTCTACATGACCATGACCCAGGTAAGGGGACCAGAGAGCTTCCATATCACCGGTCTTCATGACCATGACCCAGGTAAGGGGACCAGAGAGCTTCCATATCACCGGGTCTTCATGACCATGACCCAGGTAAGGGGACCAGAGAGCTTCCATATCACCGGTCTACATGACCATGACCCAGGTAAGGGGACCAGAGAGCTTCCATATCACCGGTCTACATGACCATGACCCAGGTAAGGGGACCAGAGAGCTTCCATATCACCGGTCTTCATGACCATGACCCAGGTAAGGGGACCAGAGAGCTTCCATATCACCGGTCTTCATGACCCAGGTAAGGGGACCAGAGAGCTTCCATATCACCGGTTTTCATGACCATGACCCAGGTAAGGGGACCAGAGAGCTTCCATATCACCGGTCTTCATGATCATGACCCAATCTGCCATAGACTAACAGGAATAATGTCAGACAATGTTGTGATGCCTAAGAAATATGTACATTTACTAAGGGAGTAGATGTGAAATATAGAGAAAATATAGAAAGTTGTGTCTTTCAAAGATAAAAACTCTCTCCTTCTTTTGTAGGTTGGGTAAAAGCTGTGCGGAAGGCAAACAAAAAAATCAAAATGCGTAAGTGTATGTTAAACTCAGCTTTTTTTACTTTAAGTATATTCCCAGATGACCTCACTACGGTATCATTCAGTCACCTGCAGCTCCAATGATCACTCTCCTTCTGGTCAAACTCTCCTTCTGGTCAAACTCTCCTTCTGGTCAAACTCTCCTTCTGATCAAACTCTCCTTCTGATCAAACTCTCCTTCTGGTCAAACTCTCCTTCTGGTCAAACTCTCCTTCTGGTCAAACTCTCCTTCTGATCAAACTCTCCTTCTGGTCAAACTCTCCTTCTGATCAAACTCTCCTTCTGGTCAAACTCTCCTTCTGGTCAAACTCTCCTTCTGGTCAAACTCTCCTTCTGGTCAAACTCTCCTTCTGGTCAAACTCTCCTTCTGGTCAAACTCTCCTTCTGGTCAAACTCTCCTTCTGGTCAAACTCTCCTTCTGGTCAAACTCTCCTTCTGATCAAACTCTCCTTCTGGTCAAACTCTCCTTCTGATCAAACTCTCCTTCTGGTCAAACTCTCCTTCTGATCAAACTCTCCTTCTGGTCAAACTCTCCTGCTCTCTAGTCCTAAAATAGGGCCCGGTGTTTGGTAATCATGTGACATGTCTGGATTTGAACGTTTACTTCAATATTTTTCATCAAACTGTCCCCTTGTCTTTTTATGTCAGATGGTCCAGCACTGTACTCAGACAACTGCTTTCATTTTTGGTGTAATTCTCATTTCTGGACGAGGCTTAAAATACAGGATAGAATCTTGCTCTATTTCACATGATTCCCAAACACAGGGCACATGATCTTGTTCTTCTCTTCTCTTCCGCTCAGTTCCTCGCCTGTTATTTGACGGCTGGTCGTACCAGGACTACATGAGTGTTCTTGGCAGTGAGGATGAGATCGAGGAGCTGGGGACTGAGATGGTGGACGTAGCTAAGGTAAGGAGGGGCATTTTTGCTTTATTCAGACATTTTGGGACACTGTAAAGTCCATGGTGAATAAGAGCACCTCCTCCCAGCTGCCCACTGCACTGAGGCTAGGAAACACTGTCACCACTGATAAATCTACAATAATCGAGAATTTCAACAAGCATTTTGCTACGGCTGGCCATGCTTTCCACCTGGCTACCACTACCCCGGCCACCAGCTCTGCACCCTCCGCTGCAACTTGCCCATGCCCCCCCCCGCTTCTCCTTCACACAAATTCAGACAGCTGATGTTCTGAAAGAGCTGAAAAATCTGGACCCCTACAAATCAGCTGGGCTAGACAATCTGGACCCTTTCTTTCTAAAATTAGCCGCCGAAATTGTCGCAACCTCTCTTTCGTAACGTCTGAGATCCCCAGAGATTGGAAAGCTGCCGCGGTCATCCCCCTCTTCAAAGGGGGTGACACTCTAGATCCAAACTGTTACAGACCTATATCCATCCTGCGCTGCCTTTCAAAAGTTTTTGAAAGCCAAGTTAACAAACAGATCACCGACCATTTCGAATCCCACCGTACCTTCTCCGCTATGCAATCCGGTTTCCGAGCTGGTCATGGGTGCACCTCAGCCACGCTCAAGGTCCTAAACGATATTATATGACCGCGATCGATAATAGACAGTACTGTGCAGCCGTCTTCATCGACCTGGCCAAGGCTTTCGACTCTGTCAACCACAGCATTCTTATTGACCTCCTGAGTGGCGCAGTGGTCTAAGGCAGTGCTAGCTGTGCCACTAGAGATCATGGTTCGAATCCAGGCTCTGTCGTAGCCGGCCGCGACCGGGAGACCCATGGGGCGGCGCACAATTGGCCCAGCGTCGTCCAGGGTAGGGGAGGGAATGGCCGGCAGGGATGTGGGTTTGACTCCCACGGGGGGCCAGTATGAAAAAAATATATAAAAAAAAAATACAAAAATATAAAAAATGATGTATGCACTCACTAACTGTAAGTCGCTCTGGATAAGAGCGTCTGCTAAATGACTTAAATGTAAATGTTATTGGCAGACTAAATAGCCTTGGTTTCTCAAATGACTGCCTCACCTGGTTCACCAACTACTTCTCAGATAGAGTTCAATGTGTCAAATCGGAGGGCCTGTTGTCTGGACCTCTGGCAGTCTCTATGGGGGTGCCACAGGGTTCAATTCTTGGGCCGACTCTTTTCTCTGTGTATATCAATGATGTCGCTCTTGCTGCTGGTGACTCTCAGATCCACCTCTACGCAGACGAAACCATTTTGTATACATCTGGCCCTTCATTGGACACTGTGTTAACAAACCTCCAAACGAGCTTCAATGCCATACAACACTCCTTCAGTAGCCTCCAACTGCTCTTAAACACTAGTAAAACTAAATGCATGCTCTTCAATCGAACGCTGCTGGCACCCGCCCACCCGACTAGAATCACTACTCTCGACGGGTCTGACCTAGAGTATGAGGACAACTACAAATACCTAGGTGTCTGGTTAGACTGTAAACTCTCCTTCCAGACTCACATTAAGCATCTCCAATCCAAAGTTAAATCTAGAATCGGCTTCCTATTTCGCAACAAAGCCTCCTTCACTCATGCTGCCAAACATGCCCTCGTAAAACTGACTATCCTACCGATCCTTGACTTCGGCGATGTCATTTACAAAATAGCCTCCAACACCCTACTCAGCAAATTGGATGTAGTCTATCACAGTGCCATCCGTTTTGTCACCAAAGCCCCATATACTACCCACCACTGTGACCTGTACGCTCTTGTTGGCTGGTCCTCACTACATATTCGTCACCAAACCCACTGGCTCCAGGCCATCTATAAATCACTGCTAGGCAAATCCCCGCCTTATCTTAGCTCATTGGTCACCATAGCAACACCCACCCGTAGTATGCGCTCCAGCAGGTATATCTCGCTGGTCATCCCCAAAGCCAACACCTCCTTTGGCTGCCATTCCTTCCAGTTCTCTGCTGCCAATGACTGGAACGAACTGCAAAAATCTCTGAAGCTGGAGACTCTTATCTCCCTCACTAACTTTAAGCATCAGTTGTCAGAGCACCTTACCGATCACTGCACCTGTACACAGCCTTTCTGAAATTAGCCCACCCAACTACCTCATCCCCATATTGTTATTTATTTTGCTCATTTGCACCCCAGTATCTCTATTTGCACATCATCTCTTGCACATCTATCATTCCAGTGTTAATACTAATTGTAATTATTTTGCACTATAGCCTATTTATTGCCTTACCTCCATAACTTGCTACATTTGCACACACTGTATATAGATTTTCTGTTGTATTTTTGACTGTACGTTTTGTTTTACCCCATATGTAACTCTGTGTTGTTGGTTTTATCGCACTGCTTTGCTTTATCTTGGCCAGGTCGCAGTTGTAAATGAGAACTTGTTCTCAACTGGCTTACCTGGTTAAATAAAGGTTAAATAAAAAATTAAACAGAAAAGAAACAGCTTGGAGGGAGACAAAATGGGAAAGGAGGAGACGGGGATCAAACCCTGGTCTCTGGGGCACCAGGTCTGTCCATGTGGGCTCCCGAGTGGCGCAGTGGTCTAAGGCACTGCATGTCAGTGCTTGAGGCGTCACTACAGACCCCCTGGTTCGATTCCAGGCTGTATCACAACCAGCCGTGATCGGGAGTCCCATAGGGCGGCGCACAATTGGCCCAGCGTCGTCCGGGTTTGGCCGGTGTAGGCCGTCATTGTAAATAAGAATTTGTTCTTAACTGACTTGCCTAGTTAAATAAAGGTAAAATAAAAAAACAATTTAAAAAAAACTTAAGGAGTTGATTTCACGATATAATACTAATAGTAATGCAGTATAGTACATTTATATAACATCAGTTGGCAAGTGAGATTGAAAACAATTTACCAACCGCCAAAAAGCTGAATGTGTTGTGTGTTTTTCTAACGGTAAATATGATCATATACAGTAGGATGCCCCAAAGTGACTGTTTGTTGCAGACGTTGACTTCCGCTGTTTATTTCATAGGAGTGTTTCCTAAACGACTAACATGTCAAATGGAAATGCTCATTATGCTCATTGTGTTCTGCCTTTGCAGACAGAAGGCTTTGATGGCTATACACTGGAGCTGTGGAGTCAGTTAGGAGGGAACAAGAGACAGTGAGTAACCCAGTACGACGTGATACCATTACCTGTCTTAGCCATGTTAAGAACCCCTCTGAACCTGTCTTAGCCATGGTAAGAATTCCTCTGAACCTGTCTTAGCCATGGTAAGAACCCCTCTGAACCTGTCTTGGCCATGTTAAGAACCCCTCTGAACCTGTCTTAGCCATGGTAAGAACCCCTCTGAACCTGTCTTAGCCATGGTAAGAACCCCTCTGAACCTGTCTTAGCCATGGTAAGAACCCCTCTGAACCTGTCTTAGCCATGGTAAGAACCCCTCTGAACCTGTCTTAGCCATGGTAAGAACCCCTCTGAACCTGTCTTAGCCATGGTAAGAACCCCTCTGAACCTGTCTTAGCCATGGTAAGAACCCCTCTGAACCTGTCTTAGCCATGGTAAGAACCCCTCTGAACCTGTCTTAGCCATGGTAAGAACCCCTCTGAAGACACTTTTTGAACCGTAGTTTGTATTTACTGTAAACACTATTCCATTCAGGGAGCTGGTCCACATGGTGACACACATCTGTGAGGCTCTTAAGGAGAAGAAACTGGACTGTGTACTGGTCATTCCGCCAGCCGTCACACCAAGGTAGGTGATACAGACGTCACAGAAATATCACAACATGATTGATTTACTATTTTATCAGATCATTAAAACACAGCCCGGCTGAATTTTGTAGAACATTTTAGAGACCTTGGCGGTGTAGATACATGTATTTTGTATTTTTAATACAATTTCCTGCAATTCTACAGATGTCTCCATGGAGCTGGGAGAAAACGTTGCAGATTTAAAGCTAATTTCCTGCAATTCTATGCATTATGCCATGGCTAAAGCTGTGTTCTTTTCCTCAAACATAATACAATCAATACTGTTAAATTCATTGTTTTTGTAATTTTCAATTCTCCTTGAATGTCTAGCTTTTATTTGGATGATTGTTAGTTCTCAAAGATTATATTATAGTTCTCAAATATTATATTATTAAAAAATCTATAGGTCTGTTAAGGGAAAAAGGTGAGCAGTCATTGATAAAGTAAATCAAAAATCAATCCGTTGCAACAGGGAGACAACCTCCAGCGTTGGAGCGTAGAAGAATGTGTAACAGGCCTAGAGAAGGACTTTATAACCACTATCAGGAACAACTGTTCTGTCAACAATGTCACTAAATCCTGTAGGAACTCTAAACAAGGCGTAGTGACACTGGGCTAATGGTACCGAAGATGAAATCAGCTGCTCCAGAATCACAGAGTCACAGATACATTATCAGTGTGTCCTTGAATCCAATCTGGCATCAAACTTTAACCAGAACATTCGATAGTGGCAGTTTAACAGGTCATCAACGGGTATGAGGTTAATTCATCAGAAATTCCCCGTTATCTTTCCTACATACTTTATATCTGGTTTTAGTCGTTTTTAATTTACACTGAAAGTGTTTTTCCATCCTGAAAATACATTACAATGTTTTGACTTAAGCATCCCGGAAGAATGCTTAGGCTGCCCGCCCAAGGATTTCAATGGCAGGAAAATCCCTGCAATACCATTCGTACCATGTCTTTGATCTAACTGATCCATGTAATAACGGCAGGGAGGAGGTTCATCTTTCTGTTGTGATCAGTTCAGGCCAGCCGGGGATGTTCGGGAGAGAGGAGTTTGAGCAGTTAGCTCCCGTTGTGGACGGATTCAGTCTAATGACCTACGACTTCTCCTCTGGACGGTAAGATTTCCTTCTCACTGAAACAATCATATCCTTTTATTAAAAATATTATATTTGTAAAATGACCATCACTGAACATTTGACAGATGTTATAGGCCACTCCTATGTTGTTAGTATATCAGTAGTAAGTCAGGTTCTCTGCTACCTCCTAGACCGGGCCCCAGCTCCCCTCTACCCTGGGTCAGAGAATGTGTTCTAGAGTTGTCCCCCAACACCCAATGGAGACACAAGATACTGCTGGGACTGAACCTGTATGGACAGGACTTCTCCACCCACGGAGCTGAACCACTGCTGGGGGGCAGGTAGGATACTCCTAATAATACTTAATACGGGTAGTCGTTCTCTAGTAGCAGTAATCTATACAGATGACGGTACAGAAACTGCCAGGTTATTTTATGGGACAGAAATGGCCTCTCTCTTTCTGTCACCTCCAGTCCCCCTTCACCTCTCTCTCTCTCTTTCTGTCACCTCCAGTCCCCCTTCACCTCTCTCTCTCTCTCTTTCTGTCACCTCCAGTCCCCCTTCACCTCTCTCTCTCTCTTTCTGTCACCTCCAGTCCCCCATCTCTCTCTCTTTCTGTCACCTCCAGTCCCCCTTCACCTCTCTCTCTCTCTCTCTTTCTGTCACCTCCAGTCCCCCATCTCTCTCTCTTTCTGTCACCTCCAGTCCCCCTTTACCTCTCTCTCTCTCTCTCTCTCTTTCTGTCACTTCCAGTCCACCTTTACCTCTCTCTCTCTCTCTCTTTCTGTCACCTCCAGTCCCCCTTCACCCCCCTCTCTCTCTCTCTTTCTGGTATTTCCTGTAAAGGTTAATTGAGCTATTGAAGGAGCTGAAGCCTAGACTACGTATTACCCAGCAATAACACGAGTTACTCCATATAATATTCAACAGGCAAATAGTTTAGATTTATACTCCTTTCCCCAGACCTTATCCCCCTTCCTTTCTTCTCTTCCCTGTAAAGGTTCATAGAGCTCTTGAAGGAGCTGAAGCCCAGACTACTATGGGATGACCAGGCTGAGGAGCACTACTTCAGTTACAAGAGGTACAGTTAGTCTACTTCAGCTTCATATTATGACAACTCAAAGAACCATCATTCCCAGATTATATGAAGTGCAGTTTCCATTCAGGTCTCCTTTTATTTACAGTTTTTGTGAAGAAATGGGGCTTGTCTTGTCTGATATCTTGCCAGTATCATCACACCACAATAACTCACTTGATTTTATGTTCCACATTCTAGGAGCAATGGAGTCAAGCATGTGGTCTATTACCCAACACTGAAGGTATGACCTTTTGACCTCCATTTGATGTACAGAATACATCAGACACCATATACATCTGCAGATGATTCTCAAAATAACCAAATAAATACACACGTATAGAGTATCATGGCACACCAGGTTTAAGTTAAGTTGATTAATGATCAAACATTTTCCAGAAACACAGATCCTTATCATGTATTGCCCTCTTCTCCAGAAACACAGATCCTTATCATGTATTGCCTTCTTCTCCAGAAACACAGATCCTTATCATGTATTGCCCTCTTCTCCAGAAACACAGATCCTTATCACGTATTGCCCTCTTCTCCAGAAACACAGATCCTTATCGCGTATTGCCCTCTTCTCCAGAAACACAGATCCTTATCACGTATTGCCCTCTTCTCCAGAAACACAGATCCTTATCACGTATTGCCCTCTTCTCCAGAAACACAGATCCTTATCATGTATTGCCTTCTTCTCCAGAAACACAGATCCTTATCATGTATTGCCCTCTTCTCCAGAAACACAGATCCTTATCATGTATTGCCCTCTTCTCCAGAAACACAGATCCTTATCACATATTGCCCTCTTCTCCAGAAACACAGATCCTTATCACGTATTGCCTTCTTCTCCAGAAACACAGATCCTTATCATGTATTGCCCTCTTCTCCAGAAACACAGATCCTTATCACGTATTGCCCTCTTCTCCAGAAACACAGATCCTTATCACGTATTGCCCTCTTCTCCAGAAACACAGATCCTTATCATGTATTGCCCTCTTCTCCAGAAACACAGATCCTTATCATGTATTGCCCTCTTCTCCAGAAACACAGATCCTTATCACATATTGCCCTCTTCTCCAGAAACACAGATCCTTATCACGTATTGCCTTCTTCTCCAGAAACACAGATCCTTATCATGTATTGCCCTCTTCTCCAGAAACACAGATCCTTATCACGTATTGCCTTCTTCTCCAGAAACACAGATCCTTATCATGTATTGCCCTCTTCTCCAGAAACACAGATCCTTATCACGTATTGCCTTCTTCTCCAGAAACACAGATCCTTATCACGTATTGCCTTCTTCTCCAGAAACACAGATCCTTATCATGTATTGCCTTCTTCTCTGCATCTCTCCCTCTCTTCTCTAGTCTCTCCATCAACGAATCTCCTTAGCCACTGAGTTGGGTACAGGAATATCCATGTGGGAACTGGGTCAGGGATTGGACTATTTCTACGATCTTCTATGAGAAAGACACTCAAGCTCCTTTCTTTAGCAAATTAATCAACCGCTAAAATATCTGCAAATGTACAGTCCATGGTAATATTTGCTGAGCACCAACTAGCATGAGGATTACACTGTTATTTCTTTGACTACCTGGAATGAACGACGTCTCTTATCTCATGAAGACCAGGGTGATCATCGGTTGATTGTAGGAGACGGAGGCCAAGTTGTGTATACAGAGTAAATGTGACTGAACTAAGGAACTTGAAGCTGCCAACTTGGCAAGAGTTAGTTAATCATCCATCAAAGCAGCTTTCAACTGGGGCTTATAACAGGGTTATTATGGGATGTGGCACACAGAAGGTGTTCATGTTTTTAAATGGAAATACTGATATGAAATGGTAAGATAGAATAATACATAATATCATTTTTAAGGTCTGGTTTCCCGGACAGAGATGAAGCCTAGTCCTGAATCTCAATTGAAAATAGATTTTTAGTCCAGGACCAGGCATGTTTGTCAGGGTGACCGTTATAAATCAGACATTAGTCTGCTGCCCACTGCAGGAATGTGTTATGTTTCTTTAGAAGACATTTGACATGAAATAAAAAAGGTACATTGTTCAGTGTTGTTTTTTTAATATAAAAATGTAATCGACAATAGAAATTGAAGTCCTACATAGATACAGTGCTACTTTTTCTAATACCTTCACTGGTTGCTGCTTGATTAGGTTTGACATGTGGTAGCCGATCTAGAAGTACTAGAAACAGCTACTGTACTGCAGGGCTGGGGTCAATTCCATTTAAATTCCAGTCAATTCAGGAAGTGAACTGAAATTCCAATTCTCTTCAATGCTTTGTAGCTCAATTGGTAGAGCACGGCGCTTGTAACGCCAGGGTAGTGGGTTCGATCCCCGGGACAACCCATACGTAAAAATGTATGCACGCACGACTGTAAGTCGCTTTGGATAAAAGCGTCTGCTAAATGGCATATAATTTATATTATTATAAGGAAAAATTGGAATCTAATTGTAATTTGGTTGACTTACTTTCTGAATGGAAATGGAATTGACCCAACCCTGGTGTACAATACATAAAACAGGAGTCACACGTACAGCATGTCCTCAAGGCCCAACTAAACGTCATGATCAAATATATTACTAAATCCCTTTTTACCCAGACCCTTTATATTTGTCCTTCATATAACTAAATGTAAAGGAAGTCTACTTTGAGGTTTTGCTTCTGTATTTGAAAGGTTCCGTTTTCTTACTGTATTGTATGAGCCGTGTCTGCTAAATGATATCGATCATATCCCGTTCATGTCAAAATAAGGCTGGGATTTAAATCCGATCGCGCTTTGTGGGCAATGCACCTTTTAAAGAGCCATGGAACACGCAGATTGGCCAGTGTTTTTCTGTTGCTCATTAGAAAAACCACATTTCAGTCTTGCAGGTGTGTTTCCTGACCGATTCCGTGTTTGGTTAATTATGTTTGTCCCCCATGAGACACTGTAGACGCGACAGCCAATTTTCACTTCCTCAAAATCCCCAGAATGAATCTAAGATAACTCAATCCATCTGTAATAAATGTAGACGTTTTTGCCAAGGATGTTTTAGTTGTGTAATTTTACATCTAAGGTGTTTGGTGCAGTATTTCTCAAGTAAAGAAATGCGTGACTTGTTGTCTTATGTAAACAAAGTCGACGCTGCTGAGCAGGTCTGTCTCACTTGTCTATGCTATTGGATAGAGAGCAATCACTGCAGCTGTTCACCCCATGTTAGCGGGCAAAAGGACATTGTCAAATCAAAACCCCAACCTTCATTTACCCGTAGTGACGCACGGATGTTCCAAACTCTGTTTTAGATGACTGACTTTATGACCAGAATTATCCTATTTACACTTTGTATTAAATGTTGACACTAGAACAACTGTTTCTAACTCATATCAATACCAAATTGGCAGTTTTCAAATGGATTTGTTGCTTTTTAAAAAGGCAGTTGCTCTTTAAAGGCAATGTTCCCGCACATTCATGGTAAATGCTGCATATGTTGATTCAATGGCAGATTACCTTTAAGTGGCACATAGCCGACAAAGCACGATCGGATTGAATCCCGGCCAAGGCTTGTTAGCTTGGTCCCTACGTAGCAGATCGGATTGAATCCCGGCCAAGGCTTGTTAGCTTGGTCCCTACGTAGCAGAACAGAAGACATGTTACTTTCCATTACAGAGCATGATGAGGTTATTGACAGCGACTGACGTAGACTGTATGTTCTGTCCGGTCACCAGGTGTCTGTCGATCACTACATGCACGGCATCCTCCTGACTAGCTGGAAAAGAACAGCGATATGAAAATACGTCAGGTTACACACAACACTAACATCCACATCAGAGTCATATTGATTGGGTTCCTGGCTTCCTGCGGTGTTCAACACTACTTCCTCATGTGTAGAGACCTGAGACCAATCAGATCTCTGTACATTCTGAAGGAGTGTTGAACATGGCAGGAAACCAATCAATATGATTTACTGATAGGGTCGCAAAATTCCACTAACTTTCCCCACCAAAAAACAGGTTTTCCAGAAATCCTGGTTGTGGTATTCTGGATGTTATTGCTTATTCCATCCTGATTCTGGGACTGATTTTTTGGAAAGTTACCGGAATTATGCAACCCTACTTATTGATCATTTGAGCAACTCCTCTGCAATGTAGATCTCCTGAAACAACAACACCACCGTGCTGTAATGTTGACCTCCTGGAACAACAATACTAGTTATCTCCCACACTCACCGGTGTATGATCCTCCGCTGTCCTTGACAAAGTCCTCCACGATCAGAGGCAGGTTGGCAAAGTCTGGGCTCCTCACCAGCTCAAACACAGACGGCTGGGAAATAACACAACCGGGAGACTGGAAGTTGTATAAAACGAGTAGCCATATCTTTTAAAGCTAATCGGGTATATCATTGGCTTCTATGGATTTGGAATGTGGGAGGTATTTACCCCCTTAAAGAGACACTAACCCCTGTGAGACTGTAGCCGGAGAAGATCCACCTCTGTCCCTCTACTATGGCACAGCACAGACCAGATACACCTTGTCCCACAGCGCACACCGGCTCTGGTAGGTACAGACATGGTAGTGTCATGCAAAACAACGTCTCACAAACCACGCGACAACGTTTGACAATATTAGTTTCTAAACGTTTTGAGTCCCAAGATTTAGCTGAGGCCTCCGTTAGATCTGGATGGCTGAAGTGTTGCAGACTGTGATAGAAACGTTAAGGTAATTTCCTCTTCAGCCGACACATGCAGCGTTTACCATAAATACAGGAACATTACCTTTTACATTTGTATTGGGCTTTAGCGGATTGAATATAGACCTGATCTGGGTTAGGGGGATCTGCCCTATAGAGAGCTACACTAGAGACTAGGGGGATGGAGCACAGGGTACTAACTCTGCTGTGAGGTGAAGTGTGCGAGGATACGTGCCAGAGAGCCACTGTGCGCCAGGTCAGTGAGAGCCCCAGGACAGTCTGGAATCAGCAGAGCTTGGTACCGAGCACCTGGAATAGAGTGACGGTCATGACATCATCACGTGACCGTCGGCAAAGTATTATGCCGATTATTTCCATTTGTAATGATCTTAACAGTCACTGAATTACTGTCTAACAACTAACACATTTTGGATGAGGCTAAGAAGTATACAAAGGCTGCATACTTTTTTACAGTTTTAGTCATTTAGCAGACGCTCTTATCCAGAGCGACTTACAGGAGCAATTAGGGTTAAGTGCCTTGCTCAAGGGCACAGACAGATGTTTCACCTAGAAGGCTCAGGGATTAGAACCAGCGACCTTTTGGTTACTGGCACAACGCTCTTAACAATTAAGCTACCTGCCGCGTGTAATCATAAATGGATCTTACCATCTATTGACTCCAACTTGGCTGGGGTTGCAAAAGACTTTTGGCTGAAGTCTTGTACCCATCTGGCTGTGGTTTCATCCACCCCGACAAAATCTATGGGCTTCCCCTGGAAATAACAAAAAGACACCAACATCGTGTGTGTGTGTTTTTCGGTGTGTGTTTGTCTGTTTGTGGGTCTGTGTTTTTTCGGTGTGTGCGTCTCCGTGTGTGTCTCACCCCTGGTGTCGCCGTCTGCAGGTTGAACACCGAACTGCAGAGACAGAAGGCTTGATGGAACGACCGAGCAGACACTCCTGTTGAGAGAAGAGAGAATTTACACACAGTAGGCTAGCCACTAAAGCAGCAGCATGATAAGCCATTCATGGTGATGATTGTACGATATGATAATGATTATGTGTCAAACAAACAAGCCGGGATAAGATATAAGCACAGCTATAAATTATTAATATTGCCCTTTTTGAAACAGAAAAGATACTGTAAAACATGACTAATATGGGTACAGTAGCTATCAAGTTAGTTCAAATATGAAGACGCATTGTGTCCGTCACATGACATACACCTACAGTCAGCAGCGCCAGCTTGAGGTGCTCATATCGACAGAAGTGGATAAAGTGAAATGTTAATAATATGTAAACGCATTCAGTAGTTAACGCCTACCTTGTGCAGCTGCACTGGCCACAATTAGACAAGTGGGTTTAGAAGACATTTTAGTGGTTTATCAAAATCAAATCCGTTGCCTACCACCACAGACCATTAACCAAAAAAAATATGAAAACAGGAAGTGATCACAGTTCAACTTCCGTTTCATCTAGCCAATGACAGTACAACACCCGTTTTCACACTGAACGAATTTCAAAATAAAAGTCTTAGGTAGATCGGATGGTAGCAAGTGAAGAGCGCTTAAAACAATGTGAATATACTTGACAAAAACACTTCTTCTTCTTCTTCTTCTTCAATGAGGTTTAACGGCGGTTGGCATCCAATAAATGTTGTATTACCGCCACCTATTAGACTGGAGTACAACTCCCTTATACTTTGCTTTAAAAAATAAAAATAATAATAATAATAATAATAATAATAATAACTACCATCCTCCACAATTTACATCTATTTATTCCTACCTCTGGCCAACAGTCTGAAAGGATGGGACGCCACCACTTAACACACCCTGTAACTCTTCTGATGTCAAGTCTCGCACACCCAAATACCTCTCTGCAGCTGCCACCACAACATCTATTTTCTGCGACTTATATTCCATCCCTGCAGTACAGTTGATAACCATTGCTATAAATGGCTAAAATCCAATCTTACTGAAACATATATGACTTGTTGGTTTATCCCTCTGTACTGGTACAGATCTACTCCTCCCACCACTCCTCTCAGGATCCCTCCCCCTTGACCTATCTTCCTCTACTTCCTTCACTGCCTCAGCATATGACAACTTCTGCTCTAACCCTGGAAACCTCAACCTGCCTTTCTCGCACCGGACATTTCTGATCCCCAGCCCCATGGCCACCCCTACAATAGCACACACTACTTTCCCCAATGCTGCACATTCCTTTGTCTCATGCCCTTCTGCACACTTCTCACACCTAAGAACCTCCCACCTACACACTGCTGCCACATGCCCATAAGGTTGACACCTGTAACAACGTAATGGCACACTAGCTCGTACCGGATAACTTATATATCCTAACATCACTTTGTCGGGCAAAGACTCAACATCAAAACTCAAAAGAACAGACAATGACTCCTCTGTTTCACCACTCTCGCCACCCTGTCTGCGTCGCACCAAACGACGAGCATCACAAACACCGGGAATCTTCCCCTTCAGTTGGTCAGCTTTTACATTTACCGCTACCCCAGTAATCACGCCTTTCAATGGCGCCCTTTTCTTGAGAGCAAAACAGTTCACATTTCTTGTCCCCATTCGTTTAACATGGAGCGCCTTCTCCCACTGACCAGCAGAAACACAAACAATTATCACTAGACCACTTCTGGTTACCCTCACCGATTCCACAGGATCCAACTCTGTTTTCACCCATCCTGAAACCACAAATGGATCAGCCGAAAGGCAAGGGTCCACTTTTTCCAAAACCTTCACTCCTACTGTCACAGACTCCTCGTGCTAGCCTCGGGCTACGAGTACTTCACACCTACCACCTCCGATACTTCACCCTCATTCTCTTCCATTTCTCCTCCTGTCTTCAACTCACCCTACTTACATTTCCTACCATTCTTCTTTAACAAACCTTCTCCCTTTTTTCCGCCATTTTTAACCGACTCAAGCTCCCCCTCTTCCTCCCTCTCTCTCTTAGACCTCCTCTGCCTCTCTTTTTCCCTCCATTCCTCCTCCATATTCCAAGTATAACTCTCCTTGTGATAATACTGCACTTCTCCTGACATACATCCTGTTCTCGCCTTCACAAGGGACGCCATTTAACCAGCTGTCACAATCTCCATACAATCAGCACCAACCCCTCGGGATGTCAAGTTTGAGCCTTGACAAAATACCTTTGAATATATGTACAGTGGGGAGAACAAGTATTTGATACACTGCCGATTTTGCAGGTTTTCCTACTTACAAAGCATGTAGAGGTCTGTAATTCAAAAATCCAGAAAATCACATTGTATGATTTTTAAGTAATTAATTTGCATTTTATTGCATGACATAAGTATTTGATCACCTACCAACCAGTAAGAATTCCGGCTCTCACAGACCTGTTAGTTTTTCCTTTAAGAAGCCCTCCTGTTCTCCACTCATTACCTGTATTAACTGCACCTGTTTGAACTCTTTACCTGTATAAAAGACACCTGTCCACACAGTCAATCAAACAGACTCCAACCTCTCCACAATGGCCAAGACCAGAGAGCTGTGTAAGGACATCAGGGATAAAATTGTAGACCTGCACAAGGCTGGGATGGGCTACATGACAATAGGCAAGCAGCTTGGTGAGAAGGCAACAACTGTTGGCACAATTATTAGAAAATGGAAGAAGTTCAAGATGACGGTCAATCACCCTCGGTCTGGGGCTCCATGCAAGATCTCACCTCGTGGGGCATCAATTATCATGAGGAAGGTGAGGGATCAGCCCAGAACTACACGGCAGGACCTGGTCAATGACCTGAAGAGAGCTGGGACCACAGTCTCAAAGAAAACCATTAGTAACACACTACGCCGTCATGGATTAAAATCCTGCAGCGCACGCAAGGTCCCCCTGCTCAAGCCAGCGCATGTCCAGGCCCGTCTGAAGTTTGCCAATGACCATCTGGATGATCCAGAGGAGGAATGGGAGAAGGTCATGTGGTCTGATGAGACAAAATTAGAGCTTTTTTGGTCTAAACTCCACTCGCCGTGTTTGGAGGAAGAAGAAGGATGAGTCCAACCCCAAGAACACCATCCCAACCGTGAAGCATGGAGGTGGAAACATCATTCTTTGGGGATGCTTTTCTGCAAAGGGGACAGGACGACTGCACCGTATTGAGGGGAGGATGGATGGGGCCATGTATCGCGAGATCTTGGCCAACAACCTCCTTCCCTCAGTAAGAGCATTGAAGATGGGTCGTGGCTGGGTCTTCCAGCATGACAACGACCCGAAATACACAGCCAGGGCAACTAAGGAGTGGCTCCGTAAGAAGCATCTCAAGGTCCTGGAGTGGCCTAGCCAGTCTCCAGACCTGAACCCAATAGAAAATCTTTGGAGGGAGCTGAAAGTCCGTATTGCCCAGCGACAGCCCCGAAACCTGAAGGATCTGGAGAAGGTCTGTATGGAGGAGTGGGCCAAAATCCCTGCTGCAGTGTGTGCAAACCTGGTCAAGACCTACAGGAAACGTATGATCTCTGTAATTGCAAACAAAGGTTTCTGTACCAAATATTAAGTTCTGCTTTTCTGATGTATCAAATACTTATGTCATGCCATAAAATGCAAATTAATTACTTAAAAATCATACAATGTGATTTTCTGGATTTTTGTTTTAGATTCCGTCTCTCACAGTTGAAGTGTACCTATGATAAAAATTACAGACCTCTACATGCTTTGTAAGTAGGAAAACCTGCAAAATCGGCAGTGTATCAAATACTTGTTCTCCCCACTGTATATATATATATATATATATATATACAGTGAGGGAAAAAAGTATTTGATCCCCTGCTGATTTTGTACGTTTGCCCACTGACAAAGAAATGATCAGTCTATAATTTTAATGGTAGGTTTATTTGAACAGTGAGAGACAGAATAACAACAAAAAAATCCAGAAAAACCCTAGGTACTTCCCCTTTAACAAGGCTCCACCATACAGTGCTGTTACCCTAGGTACTTCCCCTTTAACAAGGCTCCATCATACAGTGCTGTTACCCTAGGTACTTCCCCTTTAACAAGGCTCCATCATACAGTGCTGTTACCCTAGGTACTTCCCCTTTAACAAGGCTCCACCATACAGTGCTGTTACCCTAGGTACTTCCCCTTAACAAGGCTCCACCATACAGTGCTGTTACCCTAGGTACTTCCCCTTTAACAAGGCTCCACCATACAGTGATGTTACCCTAGGTACTTCCCCTTTAACAAGGCTCCACCATACAGTGCTGTTACCCTAGGTACTTCCCCTTTAACAAGGCTCCACCATACAGTGCTGTTACCCTAGGTACTTCCCCTTTAACAAGGCTCCACCATACAGTGCTGTTACCCTGGGTACTTCAGCTGTGCACACTTTTGGCATTCTCTCAACCAGCTTCACCTGGAATTCCAACAGTCTTGAAGGAGTTCCCACATATGCTGGGCACTTGTTGGCTGCTTTTCCTTCACTCTGCCGTCCGACTCATCCCAAACCATCTCAATTGGGTTGAGGATGGGGGATTGTGGAGGCCAGGTCATCTGATGCAGCACTCCATCACTCTCCTTCTTGGTCAAATAGCCCTTACACAGCCTGGAGGTGTGTTGGGTCATTGTCCTGTTGAAAAACAAATGATAGTCCCACTAAGCCCAAACCAGATGGGATGGTGTATCGCTGCAGAATGCTGTGGTAGCCATGCTGGTTAGGTGTGCCTTGAATTCTAAATAAATCACAGACAGTGTCACCAGCAAAGCAACCCCACACCATAACACCTCCTCCTCCATGCTTTACGGTGGAAACTACACATGCGGAGATCATCCGTTCACCTACACTGTGTCTCACAAAGACACGGCGGTTGGAACCAAAAATCTCAAATTCAGCACAGTCCTATAGAGAGACCTTCAGCACAGTCCTATAGAGACCTTCAGCACAATCCTATAGAGAGATCTTCAGCACAGTCATGTAGAGAGAATTTCAGCACAGTCCTATAGAGACCTTCAGCACAGTTCTATAGAGACCTTCAGCACAGTTTTATAGAGAGACCTTCAGCACAGTCCTATAGAGAGACCTTCAGCACAGTCCTATAGAGACCTTCAGCACAGTCCTATATAGAGACCTTCAGCACAGTCCTACAGTATCTTGTTATTGTTTGTTGTTAGTGTTTATTAGTCCCATCCTTCAACTCTATTCAATACCTCCCATCTATCTTTTAACACCATCCATATAGGATTTCTATTTGCCATATATATTTCAACTGTACTCTGATGTCTTACAAAAGTTCTGAACATTTCTATTCTCATTGTTTCTACAGATTGTGAATTGAAAATAAACATTTTTGCTAATAGTATTATTATGTTATTGATCGATTGACTATGACTTTTCAGATCACCCAGTAGTGCTATCTGCAGGGTTAGCTCCAGGTAAATATTGCAATCCTTTAGCCATTCCTGGACCTGTGTCCAAAAACAAGCTACAAATGGACAGTACCAAAACAAATGATCTAATGATTCTGTCTCTTCGCAGCAAAATCTGCAGAGCTGGGAAGATTGTATCCCCCATATAAATAACGTTCTATTGGTAGCAAGAATTTTATATAATAATTCAAATTGAAAGATTCTACGTTTTGAATCCGGTGTCGTTTTGCGTATCAGTTCATAAACACTATGCCATGGGATCGGTACGTCAAAAATCTCTTCCCAACTATTTTGCAATCTATATGGGACGGCTGTCAATCCTTTGGTCCTTAAATGAAACTGGTATACTTTTTTATTTATCACAGTTTTCCTTAACCAATGATGTTCTTTAATGCAAGGCCGACAGACAAGTTCCTTACTTTCTCCTCCTTCCACTTTCCTCTTCCATTTTTGCGGTAATGCTGCAATTATTTGGTTGTAATTTTGTGTAGAGCAGACATTTCCATATGTTTTTGTTAGCTGCATGTGCGACATAACTCCACCAGTCCTACCGATGATAGCATTTACAAAGATTATACCTTTTTTAAACATTTTGTCAAAAAATAAAGTTTTTTGGGTCAATTAGTATATTTGAGTTTAACCACAATATTTGTTGCATTATTTGTTCTGTAGTTTCTGGAGGATTAAATTGAAATTGCAACCAACTTTCTATGGCTTGTTTTAGAAATAGTGACATTTAGGAGATTATTTCCTTTTCAAATAACTGAAAGTGAGAGGTTGTAATCTGAATAAAGGGAAAAAGGCCATTCTTGAACATGGGGTGAGACAATCTTACTAATTTGCTAGAGAACCAGTTGGATTTAAGTATAACTTTTGTATGACTGAAGCTTTTAATGATAGGTCTAATGCTTTAATATTTAATCATTTCTGTCCTCCGAATTTATATTCATTATATAAATAGGCCCGTTTAATTTTGTCTGGCTTGCCATTCCAAATAAAATTGAATATTTTTTTCTCATATAATTTAAAAAACTGTTCGCTAGGCGTAGGCAAGACCATAAGCAAATAGGTAAACTGGGATAATACTAAAGAGTTAATCAGGGTGATCTTTCCACAAATTGACAGGCACCCACCTTTCCATGGTAGCAAGATCTTATCTATTTTTGCTAACTTTCTATTATAATTTATTGAAGTGAGATCATTTATTTCCTTTGGGATATGTATTCCGAGTATATCCACATCACCATCAGACCATTTTATTGGTAAACTACATGGTAATGTATAGGAAATATATTTTTTACGCGCCAAGCGCTTTAGCACTCGGCGGTCCCGTTCTGTGAGCTTGTGTGGCCTTAGCCTTTGTCACTCCTAGACGTTTCCACTTCACAATAACAGCACATACAGTTGACCCGCTCACCTCTAGCAGGACAGAAATTTGACGAACTGACTTGTTGGAAAGGTGGCATCCTATGACGGTGCCACTTGAAAGTCACTGAGCTCTTCACTAAGGCCATTCTACTGCCAGTGTTTGTCTATGGAGATTGCATGGCTGTGTGCTCGATTTTATACACCTGTCAGCAACGGGTGAGGCTGAAATAGCCGAATCCACTAATTTGAAGGGGTGTCCACATACTGCTGTATATATAGCGTATATGGAGCCCTCCGCATTGTTTAAAAATTTGGGAGGCGCACGGCATCGCCGTAGAGAGCTCGATTTGGCCTCTGCAAGCCTCCGGAAGCGCCGCAATTGTGTCATACCCTCCATATTGAGCATCCGGATCACAAATTACCGGATCAAGCATTCATTGGCTTTTATCGTAGCCGATTTATGGTCAATCCGGCCTCTGAAGTGGCTGTGTAGCATTTACAGCGATACGGCCTCCGTAGAAGTCAGAACATTCATACTTCTTGAATGGTCTGCCTGGTGGAGCTGTCATCCTCTACCAATAAACTGGTCTGCCTGGTGGAGCTGTCATCCTCTACCAATAAACTGGTCTGCCTGGTGGAGCTGTCATCCTCTACCAATAAACTGGTCTGCCTGGTGGAGCTGTCATCCTCTACCAATAAACTGGTCTGCCTGGTGGAGCTGTCATCCTCTACCAATAAACTGGTCTGCCTGGTGGAGCTGTCATCCTCTACCAATAAACTGGTCTGCCTGGTGGAGCTGTCATCCTCTACCAATAAACTGGTCTGCCTCGTGGAGCTGTCATCCTCTACCAATAAACTGGTCTGCCTGGTGGAGCTGTCATCCTCTACCAATAAACTGGTCTGCCTCGTGGAGCTGTCATCCTCTACCAATAAACTGGTCTGCCTGGTGGAGCTGTCATCCTCTACCAATAAACTGGTCTGCCTCGTGGAGCTGTCATCCTCTACCAATAAACTGGTCTGCCTCGTGGAGCTGTCATCCTCTACCAATAAACTGGTCTGCCTGCTGGAGCTGTCATCCTCTACCAATAAACTGGTCTGCCTCGTGGAGCTGTCATCCTCTACCAATAAACTGGTCTGCCTCGTGGAGCTGTCATCCTCTACCAATAAACTGGTCTGCCTGGTGGAGCTGTCATCCTCTACCAATAAACTGGTCTGCCTGGTGGAGCTGTCATCCTCTACCAATAAACTGGTCTGCCTGGTGGAGCTGTCATCCTCTACCAATAAACTGGTCTGCCTGGTGGAGCTGTCATCCTCTACCAATAAACTGGTCTGCCTGGTGGAGCTGTCATCCTCTACCAATAAACTGGTCTGCCTGGTGGAGCTGTCATCCTCTACCAATAAACTGGTCTGCCTGGTGGAGCTGTCATCCTCTACCAATAAACTGGTCTGCCTGGTGGAGCTGTCATCCTCTACCAATAAACTGGTCTGCCTGGTGGAGCTGTCATCCTCTACCAATAAACTGGTCTGCCTCGTGGAGCTGTCATCCTCTACCAATAAACTGGTCTGCCTGGTGGAGCTGTCATCCTCTACCAATAAACTGGTCTGCCTCGTGGAGCTGTCATCCTCTACCAATAAACTGGTCTGCCTGGTGGAGCTGTCATCCTCTACCAATAAACTGGTCTGCCTCGTGGAGCTGTCATCCTCTACCAATAAACTGGTCTGCCTGGTGGAGCTGTCATCCTCTACCAATAAACTGGTCTGCCTCGTGGAGCTGTCATCCTCTACCAATAAACTGGTCTGCCTCGTGGAGCTGTCATCCTCTACCAATAAACTGGTCTGCCTGCTGGAGCTGTCATCCTCTACCAATAAACTGGTCTGCCTCGTAGGAGCTGTCATCCTCTACCAATAAACTGGTCTGCCTGGTGGAGCTGTCATCCTCTACCAATAAACTGGTCTGCCTCGTGGAGCTGTCATCCTCTACCAATAAACTGGTCTGCCTGGTGGAGCTGTCATCCTCTACCAATAAACTGGTCTGCCTCGAGGAGCTGTCATCCTCTACCAATAAACTGGTCTGCCTGGTGGAGCTGTCATCCCCTACCAATAAACTGGTCTGCCTGGTGGAGCTGTCATCCTCTACCAATAAACTGGTCTGCCTCGTGAAGCTGTCATCCTCTACCAATAAACTGGTCTGCCTCGTGGAGCTGTCATCCTCTACCAATAAACTGGTCTGCCTGGTGGAGCTGTCATCCTCTACCAATAAACTGGTCTGCCTCGTGGAGCTGTCATCCTCTACCAATAAACTGGTCTGCCTCGTGGAGCTGTCATCCTCTACCAATAAACTGTAGCCAGCTAATTGCGAGCAACTGGCTAAAAGACAAGGCCTTACCTCTTCTGAGATGTTGGAGTCCGTTTCCCGGTGCTTGACACAGCTCAGCCAAGATAGCGTGAAGTCAAAAGACTGCAACGTTTTCCCACCTGCATCTCCACTTCAACCCTTCATTTTTTTTTTTTTTTTGCTTTACAAACTTGTCCTGCAACTGCCTCCACTTCTTGTGGTAAGCTTCTCCCCTTCTATAGAGGCGGTAAAGAGATCACCACCGATTTCTGTATGCTAGCTACGCTACCGGTTTATACGAACAGGAGTTAGCATTTAGCAGCCACTTCTTCTAAACCTGAAAGGGGACAACTTCTAAATGTAACGCAGTGAAAACAGCCAAAGATATCCAAATAGGACTTTAACAACCACATTGTGAGTTATCTCTCAGTAAGCCACGCCCCCAGTGGACAGAGCTAGGCATGTTGGACTGGGACACGTTTTAATACGATGTAAAAGCTGGGGGTGGAGACTAGTGAGACTAAGACCATAGTACATAGACCGTGGTCCTCTGTAGCTCAGCTGGTTAGAGCACGGCGCTTGTAACGCCAAGGTAGTGGGTTCGATCCCCGGGACCACCCATACACAAAAAATGTATGCGCGCATGACTGTATGTCGCTTTGGATAAAAGCGTCTGCTAAATGGCATATTATTATTACACCACATACACTGGAGGTAGAGACTAGTGAGACCAATCTGGAAGGATCCAACGAAGTCAATAGCTTTAACATCACATGTATGTAAGATTATGGAACGTATGATCACGGAGAGGCTAACTTACTTCCTGGAGAGCAGAGGGCTAGTAACGCCACATCAGAGTGGGTTCAGGAAGGGTAGGGGAACTATGGATCCAGTGCTCTGCTTAGAAGCAGAGGTCAGGAAGGGTAGGAGAACTATGGATCCAGTGCTCTGCTTAGAAGCAGAGGTCAGGAAGGGTAGGGGGAACTATGGATCCAGTGCTCTGCTTAGAAGCAGAGGTCAGGAAGGGTAGGAGAACTATGGATCCAGTGCTCTGCTTAGAAGCAGAGGTCAGGAAGGGTAGGGGAACTATGGATCCAGTGCTCTGCTTAGAAGCAGAGGTCAGGAAGGGTAGGAGAACTATGGATCCAGTGCTCTGCTTAGAAGCAGAGGTCAGGAAGGGTAGGGGAACTATGGATCCAGTGCTCTGCTTAGAAGCAGAGGTCAGGAAGGGTATGGGAACTATGGATCCAGTGCTCTGCTTAGAAGCAGAGGTCAGGAAGGGTAGGGGAACTATGGATCCAGTGCTCTGCTTAGATGCAGAGGTCAGGAAGGGTAGGGGAACTATGGATCCAGTGCTCTGCTTAGATGCAGAGGTCAGGAAGGGTATGGGAACTATGGATCCAGTGCTCTGCTTAGATGCAGAGGTCAGGAAGGGTAGGGGAACTATGGATCCAGTGCTCTGCTTAGAAGCAGAGGTCAGGAAGGGTAGGGGAACTATGGATCCAGTGCTCTGCTTAGAAGCAGAGGTCAGGAAAGGGTAGGGGAACTATGGATCCAGTGCTCTGCTTAGATGCGAGGTCAGGAAGGGTAGGGGAACTATGGATCCAGTGCTCTGCTTAGATGCAGAGGTCAGGAAGGGTATGGGAACTATGGATCCAGTGCTCTGCTTAGAAGCAGAGGTCAGGAAGGGTAGGGGAACTATGGATCCAGTGCTCTGCTTAGAAGCAGAGGCCAGGAAGGGTAGGGGAACTATGGATCCAGTGCTCTGCTTAGAAGCAGAGGTCAGGAAGACTCAGGTGAACAAGGGGACTGTTGTAGCTGTCTTTTTTGATGTGGAGAAGGCGTATGATATTATGTGGAAGGAGGGGCTGTTAATCAAGCTAGATATTATGGGGGTAGGAGGAAGAATGTACAACTGGATAAAGGATTTCCTGTTTGGAAGATCTATCCAGGTGAGGGTGGGGAAGTCTTTATCAGGCAGCTACTTGGTGGATTATGGTACACCGCAGGGGAGCGTGATAATAATAATAATAATAATAAGCCATTTAGCAGACGCTTTTATCCAAAGCAACTTACAGTCATGTGCGCATACATTTTTACGTATGAGTGGTCCCGGGGATCGAACCCACTACCCTGGCGTTACAAGCACCATGCTCTACCAATTGAGTCTCAATCACGATCAATGATGTTTACTCTCAGCTACAGCCGGATATAGGGAGGTGGTTATTTGCAGATGATGGTGCCTTATGGAAGAGGGGAAGAAATGTGCCATACATAGTCAGGATGGTACAGGAAGCAATTGATGAAGTAGAGCGGTGGGCATTAATGTGGGGATTCAGGTTCTCTGTAGAGAAAACTCAAACAGTGTTCTTTACCAGGAGGAAGGTGGGAGATTAGGTATGTTTGAGGTTATATGGGAGAAACTTGGAGAGGGTGGGGACCTTCAGGTTCCTTGGGGGTATACTTTGATACTAGATTGACCTGGGCAGAACACGTTGAGAGAGTGGTGGGAAAGTGTAAGAAGGTGCTAAATGTGATGCGCTGTCTGTCTGGCGGGGAAGGAGTGGGGGGCTGGGCGTTCCTCATTGAGGACCATGTATGTTGCATTGATCCGATCTGTAATAGACTATGGAAGTATAGCATATGGTTCGGCAGCCCGGACCTCACTGGAAAGGCTAGATGTCATACAGGGGCAAGGACTCAGAATATGTAGTGGGGCGTTTCGGACATCCCCAGTGGCTGCATTACAGGTGGAGATGGGGGATATGCCATTGCAGATTAGGAGACAGCAGCTGGCAATGAATTATTGGGTCAACCTACAGGGACATGGGGTGTCTCATCCTGCAAAAGGGGTTTTACAGGCATGCTGGGAACATGAGCGAAGACAGAACACAAGCTTTGGGTGGGTGGTAATACCCAGGCGAGGGAGATGGGACTATATGGAAGGGAGTTTAGTCCAACGGTAGTTATTCCTGTAAATCCACCATGGCTACTCCCGCCTCCAGTAGTTGATCTATAAGTGTTGGAGAGACTACAGAAAGATAGGGAGGGTGTTGATCCAGCTGATTTCTTTAAGAGACGTCTGGAAACTGTGTATCAGGATATTGTGGCCATTTACACAGATGGTTCAAAAGATCCAAGGACAGGACGCACTGGGTCAGCATTTGTAGTGCAGGAATGTGGGGTGGAAGTCAGGAAACGTATTACAGATCATCTGGCTGTATATACGGCGGAGCTGATGGCCATACTGTTTGCCTTGCAGTGGGCGGAGCTGATGGCCATACTGTTGGCCTTGCAGTGGGCGGAGCTGATGGCCTTGCAGTGGGCGGAGCTGATGGCCATACTGTTGGCCTTGCAGTGGGCGGAGCTGATGGCCATACTGTTGGCCTTGCAGTGGGCGGAGCTGGTGGCCATACTGTTGGCCTTGCAGTGGGCGGAGCTGGTGGCCATACTGTTGGCCTTGCAGTGGGCGGAGCTGATGGCCATACTGTTGGCCTTGCAGTGGGTGGAGCTGATGGCCATACTGTTGGCCTTGCAGTGGGCGGAGCTGGTGGCCATACTGTTGGCCTTGCAGTGGGTGGAGGAAGTTAAGCCAGACAGAGTAGTTATTTGCTCTGATTCATGTACAGTGTTAATAAGTCTCCTGTCCTTTAGCTCACGTAGTAGACAAGACCTGCTTTACGAGGTGCTACAAACCCATGGCAGGATTAAACAGATGGGTATTCAGATAAGATTTACTTGGGTCCCAGCCCATGTGAGGGTGGAGGGGAACGAGGCGGTAGATGAACAGGTTAAACAAGCACTTAGTAGTGGGGATGTTGATGTTGTAGTTTCAATGAGCAAGGCAGAGGCAAAAAGACTGATATATACAGTGATGGTGCAGAGATGGCAGGAGCAGTGGAATAGAGATAATAAGGGAAGGCATTTATTTCAAGTACAGAGGAAAGTCAGGGAGGGGAGGATGGCAGGAAGGGACAGAAGAGAGGAGGCTATATTTACTAGATTAAGGGTGGGACATAGCCAGTTGAATAAGACACTAAGCGTGATAGGAAAGCATCCATCAGGAAAATGTGATTATTGTCAGGAAATAGAGACCGTGGAGCATGTATTGCTACAGTGTGGGCAGTATCAGAGGGAAAGAGAGAGGATGAGATTAAGTATGAGGGAGAAGGGGATACAGGAAATTAGTTTAAAGAGTATATTGAGTAGAACGTCATTAGATATAGTATCACATATTTTGTTATCTTTTTTTAAGAGAAACTGGGTTGGCAGGTAGGATTTAGTTTCTTCCTGTCTCTGGCCCAAACTCCAGTACGGTAGGTGGCGGTAATGCGCCATAACTCCTGAGTGGCGCAGTGCTCTAAGGCGCTGCATCGCAGTGCTAACTGTGCCACTAGAGATCCTGGTTCGAATCCAGGCTCTGGCGCAGCCGGCTGCGACCGGGAGACTCATGGGCGGCGCACAATTGGCCCAGCGTCGTCCAGGGTAGGGGAGGGAATGGCCGGCAGGGATGTAGCTCAGTTGATAGAGCATGGCGTTTGCAATGCCAGGGTTGTGGGTTCGATTCCCACGGGGGGACAGTATATAAAAAAAATGTATTCACTAACTGTAAGTCGCTCTGGATAAGAGCGTCTGCTAAATGACTAAAATGTAAATAACGTTGGATGCCAACCGCCGATAAATCCAACTGAAGAAGCTAGGTCGTGACAGTACAGTAGGTGGCGGTGTATGCACCTGTCAGTTGGTTGCGATTCGCCAATAAAACTTAAAGAAGAAGAAGAGTTTTGGCGCGTCTGGTGGACATGAGGCGTAGGCTACTTCTACCGACCCATGGAAAATAAGGTATACGGAGATTTGTTTTCAAACTTAATTAAACCGGCTCATATGACAGTGTTGAACAAACAAATTAAACTTTCTCATAGGCGCATGCTAATTACCTAGCTAACGGTCAGCAAATTTAGCTATTTGTCTGGGTTTAGCTAGCTAGGTGAAACACCGAAGTGACTTTTTCGTAGCAGGTTTGGAGAATTTACTCAGCAGGTTATGAAGCCTCGATCACACCTACAGTGTTTCCGCGCAAAATGGGACGCAGCATCATCTGGATATGTGTGCAACAAAAGTTCAACATTCACCTTCTGCTGCCATTTCTGTCAAACCGTCTACGGATACAGTTTGACGCATACGTTCAATAGAGCCAAGTCCCAAAACGCAAAAGCACTATCGGTGTGGTCGAGGCGTAAGACTAATGTTAAGGTTAATAAAAATGTTAGGGTTATAGAAAATGCTCTCATAACCTGCTACGAAAATCACTTTGTATCGAAGTGGTGTTAAAAGTGACTAGCTAACTAGCCAGCTAAGTGTTTGTTTGGATCCCAAGTGACTCTCGCTTGGCTCGATTTAGATTTCCTAGATCATGTAAAGAACAAGACTTGTTGCTAGCCAGCTAAAATCAGCTTGGCGTAACTAAGAAACCACAACAATAACAGACGGTGTTGACTACTACAGCCGATCGGTGACAAAAAGGATATGTGCCAAAAGGCTCCCTATATAGTGCACTACTTTTGACCAAGAGCCCTATAGGCTTGGGTCAATAGTAGTGCACTACATAGGGAATAGGATGCCATTTGGGACGTGCCCTTTAATCTGTAATCCCTACCCTGACCTCTCCATGGCTGCCTGCCTGTGTAATAGATTTAGCCAGCTCACTACTCACAAAGTTAGCTAGTTACACACCGCTTTGGCTCTTGACCAGATGCATGGGAGGACAGCAGGGAGTGCTTTGGCTCTTGACCAGATGCATGGGAGGACAGCAGGGAACGTGGTACATTTTATATTTAGCTCTGAAATACTACTGTAACACTATCTTATTCATTTACACTAAGGCAGGCTCGTTTTCCAGAAGATAATGACGTTGATAGCGACTGGGGGCTTAAGCATCCTAATGTTGTACTACCTTTATATATATATATATATATATTTAACTACTCTGTACTTCTGTTTCAGTGAGGACTAACAAGATGAGAAGACTAAAGAAATCATCATGAGAGGAACTCAATGTGAACCGTTAACAGAAGTCCATTATGAAGCTGAGAAAACCTTCTGTTTCTCACCTCAAAATGACGATCCATTCCAATGTGTTCAGTATGGCTGCCAGCAGAACTGGCATGCTGAGGAATAACACCGCCTATGTCCCTGAACACTGATACTAGGAGTTGGATAAATGTTCTCATCTGAACTGAAGGTCTGCATCTAAAAATCCACAGATTTGGGTGGAACCAAAGCGGTAGGTAGCCATCGACCGGAGGGTCGTCGAGGTGAAGGAGTTGACACGACACAGCGGCTGTGTCACTACAGGTCACATACCTGTGGTAACCAAAGAGTAAAAGCCAGACGGGCCTTTGAAGTTCATCCCTGCCGAGGGCCAGAGACGGAGAAGTAGGGGCCAGTGGAGGCTGTGATTGTGTCAAGCTCATCCCAGCTGTGTGTAGGTGTCCTGGGCTACGTAGCCTAGCCAGACCTACCCCCACCTAATCCAGAGATGCTCCAGACCAACAACTACTCGCTGGTCCTGCTGGTCCAGCTATGTCTGCTGACCTATGACCTGTTTATCAACTCCTTCAGTGAGCTGCTAAGGGCATCGCCCGTCATCCAGCTAGTGCTGTTCATGTACGTACATGATTGGTTTTGTAGCCTGTTAATGGTTCAAATGTTTATTTGAATTTAATAGCTAGTTCTTTTTTTTAAATGTTCTTAAAGCTTTCCCAAAAACACAATCAGGTCTTTGTTTACAATTACTGCAATGTTCTTTAGGCCTAACCGTGATATAACCTGTGTGTTCCCCAGCATCCAGGACATAGCCACCCTGTTCAACGTGATCATCATTCTGCTGATGATGTTCAACACCTACGTGTTCCAGGTTGGCCTGGTCGCTCTGCTGCTGGTGAGGTTCAAAGCCTTACTGATGCTGTCTGCCCTCTACCTCACCCTCAGCATCTCCTTTCACTGCTGGATAGTGGTACGTACGGACACACACACACACACAGAGGAGCGTAGGAGTCGTAGTGACAGGATTCTAACTCTCATCAGAAATAATGCATTATGGGTACACGTGTTGTTCTAAACATTGATCTGATGTGTTCTGTAGAACCTGAGATGGCTGGAATCCAACAGTTTCACCTGGACAAACGGCCTACAAGTCCTCTTCGTCTTCCAGAGGGTTGGTAAGTTGTTGAGAAAGACCTGCACACTGCTCTTGCCAGTATCGCTTAGGTTTATTCAGCCGTACTTTTTGAGGCTTTGATAAGTGGTTTCTTCTTTTCACAAGCCTACTTAGTTAACAAACATGTTTGTCAGTTTTGTGATGCGTCTTCGGCATTAACACTGGCAAATGGTTGCTTTGATTAATAATACTGATACCAGACTAAACAACATGTTGGTTTGTGATGTGTTTGAGACATTTAACCAACTGTGTTCTTCTCTGCCCACAGCTGCAGTGTTTGTATTGCTACTTCTACAAACGGACGACAGAGTGTCTGTGCGACCCGCGGCTGTATGACGATTCTGTCTGGCTGAGGGATGTCTTCGCCAGAGCTCGTCAGGGAGGGTGGGAGGGGAGGGAGGGAGGGGAGGGAGGGAGGGAGGGAGGGGAGGGAGGGAGGGAGGGGAGGGAGGGGGGGGAGGGAGGGAGGAGGGAGGGAGGGGAGGGAGGGAGGGAGGGGGAGGGAGGGTGGGAGGGGAGGGAGGGAGGGGAGGGAGGGAGGGAGGGAGGGAGGGGAGGGAGGGAGGGAGGGAGGTAATTGAGGGAAAACTACACCACTAAGGTTCTATTACCAGGTGAGGTCTGCCTGACTGGGTGGGTCATGTTCATTTGGCACCAGAAGAAAACTGACTACCTGGCCTTGTCCAGTAAGAGAAACACCCATTTGTTTTCCGTTTCAAAACGTTTTGCTACGGAGTGCCCTACTGAACACGACCCCGGGCTAGGGTAGAGCTAGGAGAAAGAGTGATAAACTACAATGGTTTTGAACACCAGGATGGACACATCATCAAGACACACTACACTAATATGGACTCGTGTTGTTACAAGAGGCAAATGTTGACACTAAAGGACAATCTGATGCACAGAGGTTTTCCTCCAATGGATTTTACATAAATGCATAATGGCAGTTATTAGTTTATATCAGTGTTTTTACTAAGATCTGATACCGGTTGCGTCCCAAATAGCACCCTATTCCCTATATAGTGCACTACTGTTGACCAGAGCCCATAGGGCCCAGGTTGAGAGTAGTGCACTAAATAGGGAATATAATGCCATTTGGGAGGCATACAGTGTCTTCAGAAGGTATTCACCCCTTCACTTTTTCCACATTTTGTTGTTACAGAATAAAAAATTGATTAAATTGATATATTTTTTTGTCTCTGGCCTATATACAAAATACCCCATAATGTTAAAGTGGAATTATGTTTTGAAATTGTTTTACAAATGAAAAGCTGAAATGTTTTGAGTCAATAAGTATTCAACCCCTTTGTTAATGCAAGCCTAAATAAGTTCAGGAGTAAAGATTTGCTTAACAATTCACATTAGTTGCATGGACTCACTCTGTGTGCAATAATAGTGTTTAACATGATTTTTGAATGACTACCTCATCTCTGTACCCCACACATAAAATGATCTGTAAGGTCCCTCAGTCAAGCAGTGAATTTCAAACAAAGATTCAACCACAAAGACCAGGGAGGTTTTCCAATACCTCGCAAAGATGGTACATAAAAATAAAAAAAAGCAGACATTGAATATCCCTTTGAGCATGGTGAAGTCATTAATTACACTTTGGATGGTGTATGAATACACCCAGTCACTACAAAGACATAGGTGTCCTTCCTAACTCAGTTGCCGGAGAAGAAAGAAACCGCTCAGGGATTTCACCATGAGGTCAATGGTGACTTTAAAACTGTTAGAGTTTAATGGCTGTGATAGGAGAAAACTGAGGATGGATCAACAACATTGTAGTTACTCCCCAATAATAACCTAAAGGACAGAGGGAAAATAAGGAATCCTGTACAGAATAAAAAATATTCCTACACATGCATCCTGTTTGCAACAAGGCACTAAAGTAATTCTGCAAAAAAAATGTGCTACGCAGTTTTCTTTTTGTCCTGAATATGTTTGGGGCAAATCCAATACAACAGGCTTGTGTGCGGCTGCTCGGCCATGGAAACCCATTTCATGAAGTTCCCGACAAACAGTTATTGTGCTGAAATTGCTTCCAGAGGCAGTTTGGAACTCGGTAGTGAGTGTTGCAACCGAGGACAGACGATTTTTACGCGTTACGAGCTTCAGCACTCGGCGGTCCCGTTCTGTGTGAAATTTGAAATAATCAAGATAACAGGCTACAACATAACACTGTGCCCAGGGCCAGATAATCACGAGGGTAACACTGGGCCAGATAATCATGAGGGTGGCACTGGGCCATATAATCATGAGGGTAACACTGGGCCAGATAATCATGAGGGTAACACTGGGCCAGATAATCATGAGGGTAACACTGGGCCAGATAATCATGAGGGTGGCACTGGGCCATATAATCATGAGGGTAACACTGGGCCAGATAATCATGAGGGTAACACTGGGCCAGATAATCATGAGGGTGGCACTGGGCCAGATAATCATGAGGGTAACACTGGGCCAGATAATCATGAGGGTAACACTGGGCCATATAATCATTACTTTTTACATTTTAGTAATGCTGGGCACGGGGCCAGATAATCATGAGGTAACATTGGGCCCGGGGCCAGATAATCATGAGGGTAACACTGGGCCCAGGGCCAGATAATCATGAGGGTAACACTGGGCCAGATAATCATGAGGGTAACACTGGGCCAGATAATCATGAGGGTAACACTGGGCCATATAATCATTACTTTTTACATTTTAGTAATGGTGGGCACGGGGCCAGATAATCATGAGGTAACATTGGGCCCGGGGCCAGATAATCATGAGGGTAACACTGGGCCCAGGGCCAGATAATCATGAGGGTAACACTGGGCCCAGGGCCAGATAATCATGAGGGTAACACTGGGCCCAGGGCCAGATAATCATGAGGGTAACACTGGGCCCAGGGCCAGATAATCATCAAATCAAATCAAATCAAATTTTATTGGTCACATGCGCCGAATACAACAGGTGCAGACATTACAGTGAAATGCTTACTTACAGCCCTTAACCAACAGTGCATTTATTTTAAACAAAAAAGTAAGAATAAAACAACAACAAAAAAGTGTTGAGAAAAAAAGAGCAGAAGTAAAATAAAGTGACAGTAGGGAGGCTATATATACAATAAAATAAAGTGACAGTAGGGAGGCTATATATACAGGGGGGTACCGTTGCATAGTCAATGTGCGGGGGCACCGGCTAGTTGAGGTAGTTGAGGTAATATGTACATGTGGGTAGAGTTAAAGTGACTATGCATAAATACTTAACAGAGTAGCAGCAGCGTAAAAAGGGATGGGGTGGGGGGCAGTGCAAATAGTCCGGTAGCCATGATTAGCTGTTCAGGAGTCTTATGGCTTGGGGGTAGAAGCTGTTGAGAAGTCTTTTGGACCTAGACTTGGCACTCCGGTACCGCTTGCCGTGCGGTAGCAGAGAGAACAGTCTATGACTAGGGTGACTGGAGTCTTTGACAATTTTGAGGGCCTTCCTCTGACACCGCCTGGTATAGAGGTCCTGGATGGCAGGGAGCTTTGCCCCAGTGATGTACTGGGCCGTACGCACTACCCTCTGTAGTGCCTTGCGGTCAGAGGCCAAGCAGTTGCCATACCAGGCGGTGATGCAACCAGTCAGGATGCTCTCGATGGTGCAGCTGTAGAATTTTTTGAGGATCTGAGGACCCATGCCAAATCTTTTTAGTCTCCTGAGGGGGAATAGGCTTTGTCGTGCCCTCTTCACGACTGTCTTGGTGTGTTTGGACCATGATAGTTCGTTGGTGATGTGGACACCAAGGAACTTGAAGCTCTCAACCTGTTCCACTACAGCCCCGTCGATGAGAATGGGGGCGTGCTCAGTCCTCTTTTTTTTCCTGTAGTCCACAATCATCTCCTTTGTCTTGGTCACGTTGAGGGAGAGGTTGTTGTCCTGGCACCACACGGCCAGATCTCTGACCTCCTCCCCTATAGGCTGTCTCATCGTTGTCGGTGATCAGGCCTACCACTGTTGTGTCGTCGGCAAACTTAATGATGGTGTTGGAGTCGTGCCTGGCCATGCAGTCATGGGTGAACAGAGAGTACAGGAGGGGACTGAGCACGCACCCCTGAGGGGCCCCCGTGTTGAGGATCAGTGTGGCAGATGTGTTGTTACCTACCCTTACCACCTGGGGGCGGCCCGTCAGGAAGTCCAGGATCATGAGGGTAACACTGGGCCCAGGGCCAGATAATCATGAGGGTAACACTGGGCCCAGGGCCAGATAATCATGAGGATAACACTGGGCCCAGGGCCAGATAATCATGAGGATAACACTGGGCCCAGGGCCAGATAATCATGAGGGTAACACTGGGCCCAGGGCCAGATAATCATGAGGGTAACACTGGGCCCAGAGCCAGATAATCATGAGGGTAACACTGGGCCCAGAGCCAGATAATCATGAGGGTAACACTGGGCCCAGAGCCAGATAATCATGAGGGTAACACTGGGCCCAGGGCCAGATAATCATGAGGGTAACACTGGGCCCAGGGCCAGATAATCATGAGGGTAACACTGGGCCCAGAGCCAGATAATCATGAGGGTGACACTGGGCCCAGGGCCAGATAATCATGAGGGTAACACTGGGCCCAGGGCCAGATAATCATGAGGGTGACACTGGGCCCAGGGCCAGATAATCATGAGGGTGACACTGGGCCCAGGGCCAGATAATCATGAGGGTAACACTGGGCCCAGGGCCAGATAATCATGAGGGTAACACTGGGCCCAGGGCCAGATAATCATGAGGGTGACACTGGGCCCAGAGCCAGATAATCATGAGGGTGACACTGGGCCCAGGGCCAGATAATCATGAGGGTAACACTGGGCCCAGGGCCAGATAATCATGAGGGTAACACTGGGCCCAGGGCCAGATAATCATGAGGGTAACACTGGGCCCAGGGCCAGATAATCATGAGGGTAACACTGGGCCCAGATAATCATGAGGATATTATCGTTCAGACAGTGGCAGGTTGGAGGAGACTGTACTGTTCTTACCTCAGATTCATCTGGGATTGGGGTTTAAGGCACCACCATCCCCTATTAGCCCTCACTGCATTCCCTGGGCCTGGGGCATACTGTATGTCAAATAAAGAGCTGGACATCTCTATGGCTGCGTTTACACAGGCACTCTAATTCTGATCTGCAGCCTGTGTTCCCAAGATCACATAGTGATTTATACTAGCTCTAATTCTGTGAATGTATATTTCTAATGTTCTTGACTTCCTACGCCATGTCGATGCCAGGGCCCTTGGCATGAGGATTTTGAACAGTCATACCACCTTTGTGAATGAGATTTATACTGTACAGCCAGTTCAGTCACTCTACTAACAGAAGTTAGAAATAATACTGCAATCACTGACCTATAGGCTGCAATGCATATATAGGGAGAATCTCAATTGCATTGCGTTGATTCCTCAAATCCTTCTTGAAACCCATTGCATGAGAAGGTCAGAGGTTTGACTTTCTCATCCAATGGGGTTTTGAGAAAGAGGCGAGGAGAGAGGGTGCGAGGAATCAAGGAAATGCAATTGAGATTCTCCCAGATTCACTGGGGTGCCCGCTGGGAGATAAGGTAGCTATCACCACCTTGTTGTGATTTATTTATACTACAGTCCTGACTAATTAAGTCACTTTCCAAGCATCAATAGGCTGGCTCACTCAAATTGTCACAATTTCACGGCTCACTCAAATTATGTCACAATTTCACGGCTCACTCATTCCGTCACAATTTCACGGCTCACTCAAATTCTGTCACAATTTCCCGGCTCACCCAAATTCTGTCACAATTTCACGGCTCACTCAAATTCTGTCACAATTTCACGGCTCACTCAAATTCAGTTACAATTTCACGGCTCACTCAAATTCTGTCACAATTTCACGGCTCACTCAAATTCTGTCACAATTTCACGGCTCACTCAAATTCTGTCACAATTTCACGGCTCACTCAAATTCCGTCACAATTTCACGGCTCACTCAAATTCTGTCACAATTTCCCGGCTCACCCAAATTCTGTCACAATTTCACGGCTCACTCAAATTCAGTTACAATTTCACGGCTCACTCAAATTCTGTCACAATTTCACGGCTCACTCAAATTCTGTCACAATTTCACGGCTCACTCAAATTCTGTCACAATTTCACGGCTCACTCAAATTCTGTCACAATTTCACGGCTCACTCAAATTCTGTCACAATTTCACGGCTCACTCAAATTCCGTCACAATTTCACGGCTCACTCAAATTCTGTCACAATTTCACGGCTCACTCAAATTCTGTCACAATTTCACGGCTCACTCAAATTCTGTCACAATTTCACGGCTCACTCAAATTCTGTCACAATTTCACCAGTCAAGACTAGGTATAAATCCAAAAATGAGGCTTAATTACAAAAAATAAATGATCTTTGGACATCATAGTGGCCAAAAGTTGAGTGAGGAAAAGTGCATAATAAAACGCTGCTGATGGCTTGATACCGAAACAGCTTTTAGTTCTCACCTTTTATTCCTGCACCATGATGTCCAAATAAAACATTTATTTGAGTATTTCAGCCTCAGTTTTGGATTTATTCCTCTTTAGACAGTGTGCGGGTTTCCATCTCTTTCAGTATTCACATTTTGATACCTACGCACCTGGAATCGACACGGATTTGTAATAAGGACCTTTAAAAAAAAAAAAGAGTGCAGGCTGCCTCCTTTCATTGCCAGTAAAGACTATACACACTTGCAGTTTTGTACAAATGTCTCTTTATTTAGTGAAAGGCAACCCCAATCCACATCATCCCCACCCTCTTGTCAGTGCAGTCCATCTTCTGTCTGTGGTGGAGCCACTTCATGATGTCCTTCTCCTGTTCCATTGGAATGTTCTTCTGTATCATTTGGCAATATAACAATCTGTAACAGGACACACGCAGGGATCATAGACATGAAACACTATGGCGAATGAGTGTCGGAACTAGGAAACTGAGAAATGTCCGACTTGGAAACTCATTGTAAAAAGATAATACCCGATAGGAAGCTCCACAAAAAGAAAATGTTCAACTCAGAAGTTCCGACTTTTCATGAATGCAGCGTAAGTCTCCGTGATTGTTTCCTTACCTGTCAGACATAGATGCCGACCCACAGTAACAGAAACAGCACTCCAAAGCCCATGAAGAGAGACGCCACCAGGGAGATGAGCAGCTCTTTGTACACGTCCCTGGTGTATTTAGTAGACGTCACCTCGTAGCTGGGAGAGAGTTAAGGTGCAAAACATAATGGTACACAAGAGACCAACAGTTATATCCAGTCTATCTAAAAAAAAAAAGAAAAGGGACTTATTGCCAACACATTCCCCTACAGTAGTGTACAGTATCCCTATGTGAATATTTAGACTCACCAACAGCTTCTATTCCACATCAAGACTCACCAACAGCTTCTATTCCACACCAAGACTCACCAACAGCTTCTATTCCACACCAAGACTCACCAACAGCTTCTATTCCACACCAAGACTCACCAACAGCTTCTATTCCACACCAAGACTCACCAACAGCTTCTATTCCACACCAAGACTCACCAACAGCTTCTATTCCACACCAAGACTCACCAACAGCTTCTATTCCACACCAAGACTCACCAACAGCTTCTATTCCACACCAAGACTCACCAACAGCTTCTATTCCACATCAAGACTCACCAACAGCTTCTATTCCACATCAAGACTCACCAACAGCTTCTATTCCACACCAAGACTCACCAACAGCTTCTATTCCACACCAAGACTCACCAACAGCTTCTATTCCACACCAAGACTCACCAACAGCTTCTATTCCACACCAAGACTCACCAACAGCTTCTATTCCACATCAAGACTCACCAACAGCTTCTATTCCACATCAAGACTCACCAACAGCTTCTATTCCACACCAAGACTCACCAACAGCTTCTATTCCACATCAAGACTCACCAACAGCTTCTATTCCACACCAAGACTCACCAACTGCTTCTATTCCACACCAAGACTCACCAACAGCTTCTATTCCACACCAAGACTCACCAACAGCTTCTATTCCACATCAAGACTCACCAACAGCTTCTATTCCACATCAAGACTCACCAACAGCTTCTATTCCACATCAAGACTCACCAACAGCTTCTATTCCACATCAATTCTTGTTCAGTCACAAAATTGATTGTCAGGTTTATTTAGGAAGTTTATTCCAAATCTCTGCCTGTTGCTACTTCAGTCAATCCATGTATTTCACTTGAGGTGGCATTCTATGTACAACATCAATCCCTGTTCTTCAACCCTAAGTCGTAGCGACCCACAGGGTGTATTAGTTGACATTGGTGCGTTAATACTGGGCTGGAACAAAAGCCTACATGTTCAGTGTCTCCACTCCCCGGGCCTGAAGACCACTGATTCACAGTCAACACAAAAACGGTCACTATGAAGATAGACGACCACGGAAGGATACACAAAGAACCACGCGGTGAAGAACATCCCGATAGCCAGTAGGACCACCGTGAGGTGGGGGAAGACTGCCGGGTTCACCGGACTGGTGTATCTGGTCATCGCCTCGAGCTCCTGAGGGATGAAGAACAGAGACAATATAGAGATTCACATTTCTGGTTAGGGACAATAACCCACATTTCAAATTGGACAGGTATGTTGCCAACTGTAAATAAACAAGGGGTTTCAACTTACTAACTAGGTAAATATAATGAGTTAGGCACACATCAACCAGCTTATTGACTGACTTCATCATGACAGTCGATGACGTTCTCTGGTTTTAATTGGCACTGTCTGTGGGAGGCTGTTTTGGGTGTTAGCTTGCTAGCTACAGTAGCTAGATAAGCTTGATCTAGATTGTTCTGCTATATTAGCATAGCTAGCTGCTGTATTCCCATCATAACATAACTACATGTTCTGTTATCTGTTCGATTAACTGATGAATGGCTATAAACGTAGTTCACTATCTACCGACATAACGTTGAATGAATAACGTTAGCTGAACCAGTTAGAGACCTCTCAACGCCCAGAAATCTCCAATTCACCAGCTCTGTAAGCCTCATGTCAAAATACGTTCATTGATCACCAAATATGGAGATTCGCTGAGCAACCGTCTTCATTTACTCCCGTTACGGCCGGTATGTACTTTCTAAAAATATGTTTAACAAGCCATCGAAAAAACGCCTATTCAGCTCCGACGCTTGGTCTGATACTCTGAACATTAACACGCATCGCCTGCGGTACGGTTTTGGATGCATGAGGACCTTATCTTTCATATCGAGAAATAATTAAATGTCATCGATTCACACCTTGTGTAGGGTTAGGGTTCCCACACGGCCATATCTCCATGTTACAGCGCTCGTTTCCAGAAAACAGACTGAAGACAGAGGGGACTGACTACCGGAGCTAATGAGTTATCTGCTTCTCAGAACTCCTGGGTGGAAACGGGAGACAGACCCCACAAACCTGTTGTCACTGAAAAACACTGTCGGCTGCAACTGTGTTAAAACCGCTTAAAACACTCATTTAGCGTTTGTGAAATGATGTGTTGATGTTATATGAAAGTACAGGGATTTATGTTTCTAAAACCGTTCCGCAGTTGAGAATCGATTCACGTTTAGCTGGAGTATTTGGCTGTTTTGGCTTCCGGAGCCAATTCGCCTTTAAAACAGAACATGTAGCTAAGGTCCTTGGACTATAACGAGTAACGTTAAATTAGGCTCCTTTAGTCCAATATTGGGCTAGTAAGCTAATGTTGGCTAGTAAGCTAGCCTTTACAACACGGAAACGTCTACCTACAACAACCATTTTAATACATTTAAATGTCAGGTCTTAATTTAGACAAATCGCAATACGTAGCTATAAGTCGCATTTCATGATCAAGTTATTCTTAGGAAATGGTTCATTAGCTACAAATCCCTTACCATTTTGTTGAGTTGCTTGTTCCTAACGCAGAATCCAATACTTGAAAAGAGCCACGTCAGTTCTCCCGATGATCTCAAATCAGCGTAAAAATACTTTGCCGCCACCTAGCGGGCTGGAGAAACAGGTTCATGCAGAATCCATAGTTGATTTATTCCAGGTTTTATTCATAAACAGATTATTTTACATTAGATTAATTTTAAGATTAGCACAAAATAATTTAACAGATTCCTTTACATGAAATTATTGTGCTAATCTTAGAATTAATCTATAAAATAACTATGTTCCTGACTGTGATATGCTGCTTAGAGCTTTCCCTCCTCCTCCACCAACCAAAACACACATTTTGTTTTCAATCAATATTTTATTTACTGCACGCATCCATATTATGAGAACATGCTCTTTTTTTGTTTTGGGGGGACAAAAACAGCAAAGATTTCAAAATAAATGCCATGATCATGTATTCAAAACAAAGTAAGAGGTGAGACTAAAAAGCACATAGATTTATAGGGAGAACTTTAAAATCAGGAACAGGAAGCATATAGAGGTGAATGAGGGAGGGGCTGGGGTGAATATGCTTTACAAAGTGATTCAATGTTCATAAAGTATTTTAGTGTTCTGAAGGGCTTTAAGCCATAAGAATTAGAGTAAGAAGAAAATAAACTTATTTCAAAATGAGTGATTTGATATTTTCATTGTAAAGTTTTAATTAGAAACGTGTGTGTGTGTGCGTGTGCGTGTGCGTGTGCGTGTGCGTGTGCGTCTGTGTCTGTGTCTGTGTCTGTGTCTGTGTGCACGCCCATGTGTTTTCTTTTTCAGTGACACAGGTAAAAGCCGAATAGTGATTTTGATTGGCACAGAATTTCATAACAGAGCATAACAACGTTTACATATTAATGATACAACAAACATAATACAGTAATAAAGAGTAAACATTATAATGATAAAACAGAAATAACATAAAAAAAAGGAACATAGATTGTTACAAAATGAAGCTACACAGTAACATTGAATCAATTTCTATACCATTTAAAACCAGTTGGAACGAGTTGGAACCACCATCAGAGCATTAAGCAGTTCATATATACAGTGCTAAACTAGAAGAACTATGCTGGTGTCACTATAAAGGCTGGCTGGTGCATTGTAATTAAGGTAAAACAGGACACTGTACTCATGTATGGCAACATCATATTGGTAATACAGTGTATTACAATATCTTTATATTGTGTCATCTTCAATTAAGTATATTCATTAGATTATTTGTTTTGGAATTTAGATTTCTCATGACATGACAGGTCAGGTAAGATTTAACACACCTGGCCAGAGGGACATTGTGTCAATACATCTGTTTCAACCCACCAGGGCCTGTATTAGTGATCAATGATTTTTTTTTTTGGGACATGGACAATGGGGACTTGATCCTAGATCAGCACTCCTACTCTGAGGTGCTTTGTGAATACGGGCCCAGGTCTCTGTATCGGGGAGATGGTGCATTTTGAATGCCCATGAGATGGGAGTACGTATTTTGTTCACTTGAGACATTCAGATACCAGATAACATCGTCCCGTGTAGCTCAGTTGGTAGAGCATAGTAATACATGTATATACTAAATACTGTATTGCATGACATTCGAGGAACATAGTCGATAGTATATCAAAGAGGATAGTGGTCAATGAGTAAGGAAAAGATATCACTACAGAAAGTATAGGCTAATAACAGAGTACATGTGAAGAGCTGTGTTTTCCAGAGGAGATAGTTATAAACATGGCTTAAGGGAAAGGGTGTTGTTTCCAGTCAGGGAGGGGAAGACAAAAAGTGTTACACAGACCCAGAGCAATGAATGGAAAGGCCAGAATAATACAATACTCCAGTGTATAAATCCATGACTCTTTCAGAAGGCTGCAAGCATGGCTTCTGGCCAAACCCTTTTTCTCCTTCAGTTACACAAGGCCATGTCACAAAATGGCCACCTCTGTTAGTTTAAATAAATAGGATTTAAACACTCTGTGGCTCAAACATGAACAGCATTCAATCAATCAGCATTCAATCAATGAAGTCCATGAGCTGCTTCTGTCTTGAGATAAGCCAACCTTCTTGTAGAGAAAGATAAGGCACCAGCGCGTTGATATCTGCGTGGGTTATCAACATCATGATCGAGAGCAGAAAAAAATCTCCAATCTTCTCCAATTCAAACATATAAAGTTAACATACATGTAGCTAAGAAAGTACTTTGTCTTAAACACAAATTTAGCATTTGCTAGAGGTCAAGCACTATTAAATCCAGTGAGTGAGTTACAGTGTATTAAGTTTCCAGTGGGCAAGTTAGTGTAAAAAAGTATTTTCATTGTTCTTGAAAGATATAGTCAGTGTTGGACCTGAACAATGAATGCAGTTATCAACTGCTGAGCTCATACAGTGTTCCATCCAGTCTTAGAATTAGAATCATGCTAACTCTATGGTTCCAGTATACAGTGTTCCATCCAGTCTTAGAATTAGAATCATGCTAACTCTATGGTTCCAGTATACAGTGTTCCATCCAGTCTTAGAATTAGAATCATGCTAACTCTATGGTTCCAGTATACAGTGTTCCATCCAGTCATATAATTAGAATCATGCTAACTCTATGGTTCCAGTATACAGTGTTCCATCCAGTCTTAGAATTAGAATCATGCTAACTCTATGGTTCCAGTATACAGTGTTCCATCCAGTCTTAGAATTAGAATCATGCTAACTCTATGGTTCCAGTATACAGTGTTCCATCCAGTCATATAATTAGAATCATGCTAACTCTATGGTTCCAGTATACAGTGTTCCATCCAGTCATATAATTAGAATCATGCTAACTCTATGGTTCCAGTATACAGTGTTCCATCCAGTCATAGAATTAGAATCATGCTAACTCTATGGTTCCAGTATACAGTGTTCCATCCAGTCATATAATTAGAATCATGCTAACTCTATGGTTCCAGTATACAGTGTTCCATCCAGTCATATAATTAGAATCATGCTAACTCTATGGTTCCAGTATACAGTGTTCCATCCAGTCATATAATTAGAATCATGCTAACTCTATGGTTCCAGTATACAGTGTTCCATCCAGTCATATAATTAGAATCATGCTAACTCTATGGTTCCAGTATACAGTGTTCCATCCAGTCTTAGAATTAGAATCATGCTAACTCTATGGTTCCAGTATACAGTGTTCCATCCAGTCATATAATTAGAATCATGCTAACTCTATGGTTCCAGTATACAGTGTTCCATCCAGTCATAGAATTAGAATCATGCTAACTCTATGGTTCCAGTATACAGTGTTCCATCCAGTCATATAATTAGAATCATGCTAACTCTATGGTTCCAGTATACAGTGTTCCATCCAGTCATATAATTAGAATCATGCTAACTCTATGGTTCCAGTATACAGTGTTCCATCCAGTCATATAATTAGAATCATGCTAACTCTATGGTTCCAGTATACAGTGTTCCATCCAGTCATATAATTAGAATCATGCTAACTCTATGGTTCCAGTATACAGTGTTCCATCCAGTCATATAATTAGAATCATGCTAACTCTATGGTTCCAGTATACAGTGTTCCATCCAGTCATATAATTAGAATCATGCTAACTCTATGGTTCCAGTATACAGTGTTCCATCCAGTCTTAGAATTAGAATCATGCTAACTCTATGGTTCCAGTATACAGTGTTCCATCCAGTCATATAATTAGAATCATGCTAACTCTATGGTTCCAGTATACAGTGTTCCATCCAGTCATATAATTAGAATCATGCTAACTCTATGGTTCCAGTATACAGTGTTCCATCCAGTCTTAGAATTAGAATCATGCTAACTCTATGGTTCCAGTATACAGTGTTCCATCCAGTCTTAGAATTAGAATCATGCTAACTCTATGGTTCCAGTATACAGTGTTCCATCCAGTCTTAGAATTAGAATCATGCTAACTCTATGGTTCCAGTATACAGTGTTCCATCCAGTCTTAGAATTAGAATCATGCTAACTCTATGGTTCCAGTATACAGTGTTCCATCCAGTCTTAGAATTAGAATCATGCTAACTCTATGGTTCCAGTATACAGTGTTCCAGATCAGACATTGCAGAGCCACACTGTATATTTAGAAAGATATGGTTCTTCTACAGTGTATAGTGTTTATACTCTGCATGGTGCAATGTTCCCAGTTATCTGAGCTGATATCCAGTCTTATCATGGTGAGTCATTCCTTGTAGATTTAAAATGGATTTACTCCTGTGATTCAATGCATTTAAAATTGAAATGTGTTTCTCCTGTTTCTTTATATAACATTGACCTTCGTGGATCAGCTAGCTACCTGTATAGATGCATCATCATCATCAAAAACAAGCTGATGTAGCTGAAATCACATCCCACCCACCAGTTGCTTATCTGTTAAGACTAATTTATACACTATATACGCAGAGCAAGTAGTGCACTATATATGGAATAGGGTGCCATTTGGACGCAACCAGTGAGTAAATAAATCTGACCCAGAATAAAGCAGCCCGGTACGTAATATAACGTTACTCATGATACGCCACTGAGATCATCTGTAATATAACGTTACTCATGATACGCCACTGAGATCATCTGTAATATAACGTTACTCATGAAACGCCACTGAGATCATCTGTAATATAACGTTACTCATGATACGCCACTGAGATCATCTGTAATATAACGTTACTCGTGATACGCCACTGAGATCATCTGTAATATAACGTTACTCATGATACGCCACTGAGATCATCTGTAATATAACGTTACTCATGATACGCCACTGAGATCATCTGTAATATAACGTTACTCATGATACGCCACTGAGATCATCTGTAATATAACGCATTACTGCGTGATACGCCACTGAGATCATCTGTAATATAACGTTACTCGTGATACGCCACTGAGATCATCTGTGATATAACGTTACTCGTGATACGCCACTGAGATCATCTGTAATATAACGTTACTCGTGATACGCCACTGAGATCATCTGTAATATAACGTTACTCGTGATACGCCACTGAGATCATCTGTGATATAACGTTACTCGTGATATGCCACTGAGATCATCTGTGACTCCCCTATCATTTGCCGAGGCACAGTATGTGTCCCAAATTGCACCCTATTCCCCATGTAGTGCTCCATATAGTGAATAGGGTGCAATTTGGGACGAAGCCACAGTGTTCTAGAACCAAATGTAATTTACAGTGTATTAAACATTTAACCATTCGTTCAAAACAGGGTTTTGTTTTCAGTCATAAGGAATGGTTAGAGTGTAGATACGAAACAAGTTCAGTAAAATGTGTAAGGATGCTATAAATTGGCTGGTGGATAGGAGTTGTGGTGGATAGGAGTTGTGGTGGATAGGAGCTGTGGTGGATAGGAGCTGTGGTGGATAGGAGTTGTGGTGCATAGGAGTTGTGGTGGATAGGAGCTGTGGTGCATAGGAGTTGTGGTGGATATCAGCTGTGGTGCATAGGAGTTGTGGTGGATAGGAGCTGTGGTGCATAGGAGTTGTGGTGGATAGGAGCTGTGGTGCATAGGAGTTGTGGTGGATATCAGCTGTGGTGGATAGGAGCTGTGGTGGATATCAGCTGTGGTGCATAGGAGTTGTGGTGGATAGGAGTTGTGGTGGAGGTGTAGTAGTTAAGATACCCTGGGTCCGTTCGGGATACGTTCAAAGCAGCATACTAGTTTGCATGATTGGTTCCCTGTCCTCTCATTCGCAGCTGCTTTGAATGAGGAAGTAATAGTCCGAGTATGGTGGTGTGGTGGGGGCGGATACGTTCCCCTCCTCGACGCCACACCGCACTTTCCTCTGTCAGAAGGAGAAGACGACAGAGGTCAAGAGGTTAGATGAAGCAACTTTTATATGGATTTTAAATGGTCAAATGTATTTCAATTGAATACTCACAGACTGGGCCACTCTGAAGTGATAGGTGACGTCCTGGAATGACAGTACAGGTACTGACCACAGGTGATCTGTCCCCTGAGGAGGAAGAGGTCAAGAGGTCAGTCAGTAGCTCTGTAAGCCGGGTAGTCAGCAACATAGTTGGGGGTCATTTCCACTTCAACTCAGTTAATTTGGGAAGTATTGGAATGTCAGTTGAAGTGGAATTGACCCCTGGTCAGCAACATCTCTAATGTTTATCACGGTAGTGAGTAGATGCACCTTGGTAACTGTTCTCTCTCCGGCATAGAGCTCTGTCTCTGTGTGGTCAGGACACAGACGTCCTCTGGTGGCTCCACACTGTCTGACCCACACACTGGCACTGGAACTGACGACAGGAGGGAAGAATTTAATGTTGTTTGTAGTGTTCATCTTATCATTGGAAATAACTACAAGTTGGCCTGCCTGGCAGTTGCATGTGTGTGAACAGTAGATATACTGCGGTTGTCATTTCCTGTTCCCTTGTGCATGACCAGAGCTGATTTGGTCTACGGTTTTGTATAATTTAGTGTGTGTGTGTGTGTGTGTGTGTGTGTGTGTGTGTGTGTGTGTGTGTGTGTGTGTGTGTGTGTGTGTGTGTGTGCAGTGAACATGTGCTTGTGTTGGTTGAGGTGAGTGTGTGGAGCAGGCTGTGTGTGCTCACGTCATGTGTAGAGTGATTCGGGACGTGGAGGAGTTCCTGGTTCCTTGGAGTGACACGGAATAGCTGTAGACAAAACATCAAAATCATCACAAACTCTACGTCAAATGGGATCTTGATGTCATTTATTCCACAAAGTGTAATGTATTCGACAAAATGTAATGTATTCGACAAAATGTCATGTATTCGACAAAATGTCATGTATTCGACAAAATTTAATGTATTCGACAAAATGTAATGTATTCGACAAAACGTCATGTATTCGACAAAATGTCGTGTATTCGACAAAATTTAATGTATTCGACAAAATGTTGTGTATTCGACAAAATGTAATGTATTCGACAAAATGTAATGTATTCGACAAAATGTCATGTATTCGACAAAATGTCATGTATTTGACAAAATGTAATGTATTCGACAAAATGTCATGTGGTCCTCTGTAGCTCAGCTGGTAGAGCACGGCGCTTGTAACGCCAAGGTAGTGGGTTCGATCCCCGGGACCACCCATACACAAAAATGTATGCACGCACGACTGTAAGTCGCTTTGGATAAAAGCGTCTGCTAAATGGCATATTATTATTATTATTATTATGTATTCGACAAAATGTCATGTATTTGACAAAATGTCATGTATTCGACAAAATGTCATGTATTCGACAAAATGTAATGTATTCGACAAAATGTAATGTATTCGACAAAATGTCATGTATTCGACAAAATGTCTTGTATTCGACAAAATGTAATGTATTCGACAAAATGTCATGTATTCGACAAAATTTTATGTATTCGACAAAATGTCATGTATTAAACAAAATGTAATGTATTCGACAAAATGTCATGTATTCGACAAAATGTCATGTATTCGACAAAATGTCATGTATTAAACAAAATGTCATGTATTCGACAAAATGTCATGTATTCGACAAAATGTAATGTATTCGACAAAATGTCATGTATTCGACAAAATGTAATGTAGTCGACAAAATGTCATGTATTCAACAAAATGTAATGTATTCCACAGACGTTTTGAATTACAGTTTAACTACATACATTACACTTTACCCATACAGTCTTAGGAGAACCACACAGGCAGACCCACCTGCAGCTGTCGGGATGTGGACAGTTGTGTGATGACATCTGTTGGTCTGTCTCCAGGATGTGCAGATCTATAAGGGAGGGAGAAGATCTTCGTCCTGCTTCCTCCTCTGTGCTGCTGTGTGTGTTGTCCCTGCGTTGTCTCCGAGGCAGGGGCAGTGTCTGCTGGCCTCCAGGCAGCCGATTGGTGGCCCCTCCTACGCCCCCCAGGTCCCCCCCGGGGGCGGGTCTCTTAGCCTTGGACAGGTACATGGGGGCGGAGGTGTGGCTGAGACGGTTCCGATAGTGTCCGTCCTTGTCCATAGGCCTGGACCTGGCCTTCTTGTTGATACCGCCCAGCGTTGGGACCAGACTACTCAGCTCTACAGCAGAGCGGATGGAGACAGGTACCATTAATGCTTATAGCAACAAACCCAAGTTGATATATTTGCTGTGTCACAGTAACGTCACTTAAGCATTTATGAAACACTTACTCACTGGTTATGAATGTGTTATGAAGTGAAGGTATGGTGAAGCATTTAATCTGATATGGTAAGACAGATGGGTCAATGTTTTCTTACCCAATGTAGACTGGTTGTTGCTTGGCGACAGAGCAGTTGCTGACTGGTTGTTTGTGGCAGGTGGACAGCAAGCTGCAGGATTGGCCAGTGAAGGAGAGGGTGGGACTGTATCTGCACAGAATAGGTAGGTTCATAACGTATAGACATTAGGATCAGTTTGGCTTCTATTGTCTTTATGAGAACCCCAAAACAATACTCTATACTCCGCGTTTAGATCTTTAAAGTCTGTTACAAAGACACGATGCCCATCTTTAGTCAGTCGAATGACTTAACAATTGTAAATAGGCCCTAAGAGATAGCTACTCTTTTTCTGCCACTAAATACATTGACTGTCCCCTCTAACATTCCAAAGAGGGATTCATATGTCTCAGTGTGTGTCTTTGACCTTGAAGTGTTGAGGTGGTGGATCGAGGAGCGGAGGCCACCCTTCTAGATGATTCCACTGCAGACCTGGACCTGAGGGGTATGAAAGCGTACAGTACAGAGAGAGGAGAGAGATGGAATAGAATTTATAGCGGATGGCATCAGGTGGGGTCAGGTGCGTAGATAATTGCACAATCATCACATGTAATAGAATAGTAATGTGAGGACTTTGACCATTGGTGTATTTTCAATGAGGAACTCTTGATGACGATGATAACTATGGTTTTAGACCAATGATGCAATATATATGAACTTTGAACTGCACTGGTGCTGAAGCACTTTTGGACTTTGTATAGTTTATTTAATGGTCTCCAGAATGATGTGCTCATGGTTGTGTTTAATGGCTGTTTTAAAGTGGTGAATACACATTTTTTATGGACATTTTTAGTCATTTAGCAGACGCTCTTATCCAGAGCGACTTACAGGAGCAATTAGGGTTAAGTGCCTTGCTCAAGGGCACATCGACAGATTTTCACCTAGTCGGCTCGGGGATTAGAACCAGTGACCTTTCGGTTACTGGCACAATGCTCTTAACCACTAAGCTACCGGCCGCCCCGTTTACACTATGTGTGGACAATAAAGTTGTACTAATTCTAAACTAATCATACAGAGTTTTGAATATGAGACTAGTGGATTCAGTGTTCTGGTGTTGGTGCTGTGTTGAAAGGGGTTTGTACCTTTAACCCTATTCTTTCAGAATACATTTGCCTGTATATACCTACTTCATGTAATGTCCCAGACTGGACTGGCAAGCAAGTCAACAGTAGAAATTAGTCATGACCTCTTGAGACACAGAGTGGGAAACACCCTAATTACCAACTTAAAGTACAGTATCAATCAAAGATAAGAGAGAATTAGAGAGAGAGAGAGAGGAGAGAGGATAGAGGATATCGGAGAGAGAGAGAGGAGAGTAGGGAACGAAAAAATAAAAGAGAGGAAGAAAAGAGTGAGGGAAGAGAGAGAGAGACAGAGAGAGAGAGAGAGACAGAGAGAGAGACAGAAACCGAGAGAGAGAGAGAGAAAGAGAGAGAGAGAGATACAGAGAAAGAGACAGAAACAGAGAGAGAGAGAGAGAAGAGAGAGAGAGAGAGAGACAGAGAAAGAGACAGAAACAGAGAGAGAGAGAGAGAGAGAGAGAGAGAGAGAGAGAGAGAGAGACAGAGAGAGAGAGAGAGAGAGAGAGAGAGAGAGAGAGAGAGAGAGAGAAAGAGAAGAAACAGAGACAGAGAGAAAGGAGAGAGAGAGATACAGAGAAAGAGACAGAGAGAGGGAGGGAGAGAGAGAGAGAGAGATACAGAGAGAGACAGAGACAGAGACAGAGACAGAGAGAGAGAGAGAGAGAGAGAGAGAGACAGAGAGAGACAGAGACAGAGACAGAGAGAGAGAGAGAGAGAGAGAGAGAGAGAGAGAGAGAGAGAGAGAGAGAGAGAGAGAGAGAGAGAGAGAGAGAGAGAGAGAGAGAGAGAGAGAGAGAGAGAGAGAGAGAGAGAGAGAGAGAGACAGAGAGAGACAGAGACAGAGACAGAGAGAGAGAGAGAGAGAGAGCATATACCATGGACAGAGTGGTAGACAGAAAGTGACCGTAGCAGTGAAGATGGGCATCCAAGAGACGTGTAGGGAGCAGGAAGCTACATAGCTACAGATGACATAAGGAAAGGGACAGCGATGTTATAGACAGACAGAGAGTATACAGGAAAAACACAAAGGAGAGAGGAGTGAAACTGGTGTGTGTGTAATGTACTGTAGGATGTAGTATACAGGTTTGCAGGAAGCCCTGAGATATTGCTGGAGACTGTATGTCATCATGTTTCAGGGCTAGTGTACAGGTATATATGTCATCATGTTTCAGGGCTAGTGTACAGGTATATATGTCATCATGTTTCAGGGCTAGTGTACAGGTATATATGTCATCATGTTTCAGGGCTAGTGTACAGGTATATATGTCGTTATGTTTCAGGGCTAGTGTACAGGTATATATGTCATCATGTTTCAGGGCTAGTGTACAGGTATATATGTCATCATGTTTCAGGGCTAGTGTACAGGTATATATGTCATCATGTTTCAGGGCTAGTGTACAGGTATATATGTCGTTATGTTTCAGGGCTAGTGTACAGGTATATATGTCATCATGTTTCAGGGCTAGTGTACAGGTATATATGTCATCATGTTTCAGGGCTAGTGTACAGGTATATATGTCATCATGTTTCAGGGCTAGTGTACAGGTATATATGTCATCATGTTTCAGGGCTAGTGTACAGGTATATATGTCATCATGTTTCAGGGCTAGTGTACAGGTATATATGTCATCATGTTTCAGGGCTAGTGTACAGGTATATATGTCATCATGTTTCAGGGCTAGTGTACAGGTATATATGTCGTTATGTTTCAGGGCTAGTGTACAGGTATATATGTCGTTATGTTTCAGGGCTAGTGTACAGGTATATATGTCATCATGTTTCAGGGCTAGTGTACAGGTATATATGTCATCATGTTTCAGGGCTAGTGTACAGGTATATATGTCGTTATGTTTCAGGGCTAGTGTACAGGTATATATGTCATCATGTTTCAGGGCTAGTGTACAGGTATATATGTCATCATGTTTCAGGGCTAGTGTACAGGTATATATGTCGTTATGTTTCAGGGCTAGTGTACAGGTATATATGTCATCATGTTTCAGGGCTAGTGTACAGGTATATATGTCATCATGTTTCAGGGCTAGTGTACAGGTATATATGTCATCATGTTTCAGGGCTAGTGTACAGGTATATATGTCATCATGTTTCAGGGCTAGTGTACAGGTATATATGTCATCATGTTTCAGGGCTAGTGTACAGGTATATATGTCATCATGTTTCAGGGCTAGTGTACAGGTATATATGTCATCATGTTTCAGGGCTAGTGTACAGGTATATATGTCATCATGTTTCAGGGCTAGTGTACAGGTATATATGTCATCATGTTTCAGGGCTAGTGTACAGGTATGTATGTCATCATGTTTCAGGGCTAGTGTACAGGTATATATGTCGTTATGTTTCAGGGCTAGTGTACAGGTATATATGTCATCATGTTTCAGGGCTAGTGTACAGGTATATATGTCATCATGTTTCAGGGCTAGTGTACAGGTATATATGTCATCATGTTTCAGGGCTAGTGTACAGGTATATATGTCATCATGTTTCAGGGCTAGTGTACAGGTATATATGTCATCATGTTTCAGGGCTAGTGTACAGGTATATATGTCATCATGTTTCAGGGCTAGTGTACAGGTATATATGTCGTTATGTTTCAGGGCTAGTGTACAGGTATATATGTCATCATGTTTCAGGGCTAGTGTACAGGTATATATGTCATCATGTTTCAGGGCTAGTGTACAGGTATATATGTCATCATGTTTCAGGGCTAGTGTACAGGTATATATGTCATCATGTTTCAGGGCTAGTGTACAGGTATATATGTCATCATGTTTCAGGGCTAGTGTACAGGTATATATGTCATCATGTTTCAGGGCTAGTGTACAGGTATATATGTCATCATGTTTCAGGGCTAGTGTACAGGTATATATGTCGTTATGTTTCAGGGCTAGTGTACAGGTATATATGTCATCATGTTTCAGGGCTAGTGTACAGGTATATATGTCGTTATGTTTCAGGGCTAGTGTACAGGTATATGTTTGATGTACAGTGCATCCGGAGTGTATTCAGACCCCTTATTCCACATTTTGTTACATTACAACGTTAATCTCTTGCACATCTAGCATTCCAGTGTTAATACTATTGTAATTATTCTGCACTATAGCCTATTTATTGCCTTACCTCCATAACTTGCTACATTTGCACACACTGTATATATATTTTCTGTTGTATTTTTGACTTTATGTTTTTTTACCCCATATGTAACTCTGTGTTGTTTTTATTGCACTGCTTTGCTTTATCTTGGCCAGGTCGCAGTTGTAAATGAGAACCTGTTCTCAACTGGTTTACCTGGTTAAATAAAGGTGAAATAAAAAAATAAAAAAATAAATAAATTCTGAAACTGATTAAATTAATTTTTTTCCTCATCAATCTACACACAATTCCCCACAATGTCAAAGCGAAAACAGTTTTTTAGACATTTTTGCAAATGTATTAAAAATAAAAAACAGAAATACCTTATTTACATAAGTATTGCTATGAGACTCGAAATTGAGTTCAGGTGCATCCTGTTTCCATTGATCATCCTTGAGATGTTTCTACAACTTGATTGGAGTCCACCTGTGGTAAATTAAATTGATTGGACAAGATTTGTAAGGTCCCACAGTTGACAATGCATGTCAGAGCAAAAACCAAGCTATGAGGTCGAAGGAATTGTCTGAAGAGCTCCGAGACAGGATTGTGTCGAGGCACAGATCTGGGAAAGGTACCAAAAAATTTCTGCAGCATTGAAGGTCCCCAAGAACACAGTGGCCTCCATCATTCTTAAATGGAAGAAGTTTGGAACCACCAAGACTCTTCCGAGAGCTGGCCGCCCGGCCAAACTGAGCAATCGGGGGAGAATGGCCTTGGTCAGGGAGGTGACCAAGAACCCGATGGTCACTCTGACAGAGCTCCAGAGTTCCTCTGTGAAGATGGGAGAACCTTCCAGAAGGACAACCATCTCTGCAGCACTCCACCAATCAGGCCTTTATGGTAGAGTGGCCAGACGGAAGCCACTCCTTAGTAAAAGGCACATGACAGCCCTCTTGGTTTGCCAAAAGGCACCTGAAGGACTCTCAGACCATGACAAACAAGATTCTCTGGTCTGATGAAAATCTTTGGCCTGAATGCCAAGCGTCACGTCTGGAGGAAACCTGGCACCATCCCTACGGTGAAGCATGGTGGTGGCAGCGTCATGCTTTGGGGATGTTTTTCAGTGGCAGGGACAGGGAGACTAGTCAGGATCGAGGCAAGATGGCTGCCGTTATACAGCCTGTAACCAATTATATAAAAAAAAAAAAAAAAAACTAACCAATTGTGCTATTACATGTGTTTATTCACGTTTTTTATAATTTATTCTGTACATAACGTATGTCTCTTATGACCAAAAAGAGCTTCTGGATATCAGGACAGCGATTACTCACCTCGTATTGGACGAAGAGTTTTTCTTCAGTGAGTCGGACGTGAAGGATATTCTACAGACACCCGACAAGGCCCAAATCTCCATCATTCGCATGAGAAAGAGACGGAGATATCGTGGACGTAGGTCGGGGTGCCTTGTAAGGATCAGACGGCGATCGAGTAATCTGCCTCTTCCATCAATCCTATTAGCCAACGTACAATCATTGGAAAACAAAATGGATGACCTAAGATTAAGGTTATCCTACCAACAAGACATTAAAAACATTAATATCTTATGTTTCACCGAGTCGTGGCTGAACGACGACATGAATAACATACAGCTAGTGGGCTATACGCTACATCGGCAGGATAGAACGGCTGACTCCGGTAAGACAAGGGGTGGCGGTCTGTGTATATTTGTAAACAACAGCTGGTGCACGAAATCAAATATTAAGGAAGTCTCGAGGTTTTGCTCGCCTGAGGTAGAGTATCTCATGATAATATGTTCCGGGATTCTACCGATGGCATTGAGGAGTACATCACATCAGTCACTGGCTTCATCAATAAATGCATCGATGACGCCGTCCCCACAGTGACCGTACGTACCCCAACCAGAATCCATGGATTACAGGCAACATCTGCACTGAGCTAAAGGGTAGAGCTGCCGCTTTCAAGGAGTGGGACTCTAACCCGGACGCTTGTAAGAAATTCCGCTATGCCCTCCAACGAACCATCAAACAGGCAAAGAGTCAATACAGGACTAAGATCGAATTGTACTACACCGGCTCCGACGCTAGTCGGATGTGGCAGGGCTTGAAAACTATTACAGACTACAAAGGGAAGCACAGCCGCGAGCTGCCCAGAGACACAAGCCTACCAGATGAGCTAAATCACTTCTATGCTCGCTTCGAGGCAAGCAACACTGAAGCATGCATGAGAGCACCAGCTGTTCCGGATGACTGTGTGATCACTCTCTCCGTAGCCGATGTGAGTAAGACCTTTAAACAGGCCAACATTCACAAGGCCGCAGGGCCAGACGGATTACCAGGACGCGTACTCCGAGCATGTGCGGACCAACTGGCAAGTGTCTTCACTGACATTTTCAACATGTCCCTGAATGAGTCTGTAATACCAACATGTTTCAAGCAGACCACCATAGTCCCTGTGCCCAAGAACACCAAGATAACCTGCCTAAATGACTACCGACCCGTAGCACTCACGTCTGTAGCTATGAAGTGCTTTGAAAGGCTGGTCATGGCTCACATCAACACCATTATCCCAGAAACCCTAGACCCACTCCAATTTGCATACCACCCCAACAGATCCACAGATGATGCAATCTCTATTGCATACTGCCCTTTCCCACCTGGACAAGAGGAACACCTACATGAGAATGCTATTCATTGTCTACAGCTCAGCGTTCAACACCATAGTGCCCTCAAAGCTCATCACTAAGCTAAGGACCCTGGGACTAAACACCTCCCTCTGCAACTGGATCCTGGACTTCCTGACGGGCCACCCCCAGGTGGTAAGGGTAGGTAACAACACATCTGCCACACTGATCCTCAACACGGGGGCCCCTCAGGGGTGCGTGCTCAGTCCCCTCCTGTACTCCCTGTTCACCCATGACTGCATGGCCAGGCACGACTCCAACACCATCATTAAGTTTTCCGACGACACAAGAGTGGTAGGCCTGATCACCGACAACAATGAGACAGCCTTTGGGGAGGAGGTCAGAGACCTGGCAGTGTGGTGCCAGGATAACAACCTCTCCCTCAACGTGATCAAGACAAAGGAGATGATTGTGGACTACAGGAAGAAAAAGTGGACTGAGTACGCCCTCATTCTCATGGACGGGGCTGTAGTGGAAAAGCCATAAGAATCCTGAACATCTAATCAAATGGCTACCCGGACTATTTGCATTGTCCCCCCCACCCCACCCCCTCTTTTACGCTGCTGCTACTCTGTTTATTATCTATGCATAGTCACTTTAACTCTACCTACATGTACATATTACCTCAACTACCTCAACTAGCCGGTGCCCCCGCACATTGACTCTGACCGGTACCCCCTGTATATAACCTCCCTACTGTTATTTTATTTTACTGCTGCTCTTTAATTATTTGTTATTTTAATTTTTTACTTATCTATTTTTTACCTAACACTTATTTTTCTTAAAACTACATTGTTGGTTAAGGGCTGTAAGCATTTCACTGTAAGGTCTACACCTGTTGTATTCGGCGCATTTGGCAAATATAATTTGATTTGATCAAGGGAAAGATGAACAGAGCAAAGTACAGAGAGATCCTTAATGAAAACCTGCTCCAGAGCGCTCAGGACCTCAGACTGGGGCGAAGGTTCACCTTCCGACAGGACAACAACCCTAAGCACACAGCCAAGACAACGCAGGAGTGGCTTCGGGACAAGTCTCTGAATATCCTTGAGTGGCCCAGCCAGAGCCCGGACTTGAACCCGATCGAACATCTCTGGAGAGACCTGAAAATAGCTATGCAGCGACGCTCCCCATCCAACCTGAAAGAGCTTGAGAGGATCTGCAGAGAAGAATGGGAGAAACTCCCCAAATACAGGTGTGCCAAGCTTGTAGCATCATACCCAGGAAGACACAAGGCTGTAATTGCTGCCAAAGGTGCTTCAACAAAGTACTGAGTAAAGGGTCTGAATACTTATGTAAATGTGATATTTCAATTGTTTATTTTTAATACATTTGCAAACATTTCTTGAAGCCTGTTATTGCTTTGCGAATGCGCTGTATCTGGATGTGGTCATACGTACCCGTCTTTCTCGATGACGTCCCCTCTGTGGTGCAGTGTCAACACGTAGAGTACGGACATGGAGATGACGCTGAAGGCCATGACGATGACTAGAGCCAGAATGGTTCCCTGCATGAACCTGTGGCTGATGCAGCCCTGCTTTGGAGTTGGACTCTGCAATGACATCCACACCCAGGTTAGACATTTAGAGCTGGTTTTGTGTGAGAGAGAGAGAGAGAGAGAGAGAGAGAGAGAGAGAGAGAAAAGACGGAGAGAGAGAAGAGAGAGAGAGCGGGGAGAGAGAGAGAGAGAGAGAGAGAGAGAGAGAGAGAGAGAGAGAGAGAGAGAGAGAGAGAGAGAGAGAGAGAGAGACGAGAGAGAGAGAGAGAGAGCGAGAGAGAGAGGGAGAGACGGAGAGAGAGAGAGAGAGACGAGAGAGAGAGAGAGAGAGAGAGAGAGAGAGAGAGAGAGAGAGAGAGAGAGAGAGAGAGAGAGAGAGTTCTGCTGGTGTAAGGAAACATCTACCTTGCTCCCAGGTTTGACTGTCTTCTTCTTCAGGGGACCACTTCCTGTCCTGCTGAACTGGCTTCCTGATTGGCTGGAGACAGAGACAGGAAGAAAACATTTAATCATCCACCAAATACATTCAGTATGTTAAATCATTTAAAATACTGGACCAGCGCTTGATTACCAATGGAATAGTACCAATAGTTCTAACTGCAACTCCAAACGAAATCAAGTGCTCCTCTTACAAAGTATTTGACATATAATGTGTGCCTCACCTGATGGTGCCTCCGCTGACAGTACTCTTCATGCTGTCCAGACGACGGAGTTTGGCCAGCTTCCTGCTCCAGCGCTCTAACTCATCTATACGAGTCTCCAGGTTGTCAGTCAGTTTACACAGCTCCTTTACTGCACCAACATTCTCCATGAAGATACGGTCCTAGGAAAGACAGAGAGGGAGGGAGGGGGGAGGGAGGGGGAGAGAGGAGGGGAGGGGAGGGGAGGGGGAGGGAGGGGGGTAGAGAGAGGGAGGCGGGAGAGAGATGGAGAAAGAGGGGGAGAGAGATGGAGAGAGAGAGCGAGGGAAGGGAGAGAGGGATGGTAGGGAGAGAGAGAGGTAGGGGGAGGGAGGGAGGGAGGGAGGGAGGGAGGGGGAGGGTGGGTGGGGTGGGGTGGGAGGAAGGGACGGATGGGATAGGGAGAGAGGGGGGAGGGAGGGAGGAGGGAGGAGAGAGGGAAGAGTGAGGAGAGAGGGATGGAGGAGGGAGGAGAGAGGGAGGGAGGAGAGAGGAGAGAGGGAGGAGAGAGGGAGGGAGGGAGGGAGGGAGGGAGGGAGGAAGGGAGGGAGGGAGGGAAGGAGAGGGAGGGAAGGAGAGGGAGGGAGGGAGGGAGAGAGGGAGAGAGGGAGGCACAGAAGTCAATGTCTGTTCTCGGGTTCTTCAGAAATCTCAGTTGGAGGATTTCCAGTTTCTAAGGAGGTAGAAACAGCATTCCTGGTTGCTGTGTGTGTGTGTCTCACCTTGTTGACCACCAGTAGTTTAGGGATGGTCTTCCTGGTTGCTGTGTGTGTGTGTCTCACCTTGTTGACCACCAGTAGTTTAGGGATGGTCTTCCTGGTTGCTGTGTGTGTGTGTGTTACCTTGTTGACCACCAGTAGTTTAGGGATGGTCTTCCTGGTTGCTGTGTGTGTGTGTTACCTTGTTGACCACCAGTAGTTTAGGGATGGTCTTCCTGGTTGCTGTGTGTGTTACCTTGTTGACCACCAGTAGTTTAGGGATGGTCTTCCTGGTTGCTGTGTGTCTCACCTTGTTGACCACCAGTAGTTTAGGGATGGTCTTCCTGGTTGCTGTGTGTGTGTGTGTTACCTTGTTGACCACCAGTAGTTTAGGGATGGTCTTCCTGGTTGCTGTGTGTGTGTGTCTCACCTTGTTGACCACCAGTAGTTTAGAGATGGTCTTCCTGGTTGCTGTGTGTGTGTGTGTTACCTTGTTGACCACCAGTAGTTTAGGGATGGTCTTCCTGGTTGCTGTGTGTGTGTGTGTTACCTTGTTAACCACCAGTAGTTTTGGGATGGTCTCTCCATTGGAACAGATCACGTCTCCTCCCTCCTTCACGGCTTCAGGCAGGATCTGCTGCACATCCTGAGCTATCACTCCTAGATAAAACAACCCAGTACTGTAAGCTCCTATCACTCCTAGATAATACAACACAGTACTGTAAGATCCTATCACTCCTAGATAAAACAACCCAGTACTGTAAGATTCTATCACTCCTAGATAAAACAACCCAGTACTGTAAGCTCCTATCACTCCTAGATAAAACAACACAGTACTGTAAGCTCCTATCACTCCTAGATAAAACAACCCAGTACTGTAAGCTCCTATCACTCCTAGATAAAACAACACAGTACTGTAAGCTCCTGGAGACATTGTAGAATGGGATACAACAGAGGTCAGTAACAGCAGCATGTATACAGATAAAGACAGACAATATGGTGAAGCAGCATGTATACAGGTAGAGACAGACAATATGGTGAAGCAGCATGTATACAGGTAGAGACAGACAATATGGTGAAGCAGCATGTATACAGGTAGAGACAGACAATATGGTGAAGCAGCATGTATACAGGTAGAGACAGACAATATGGTGAAGCAGCATGTATACAGGTAGGGTGGGAATACAATAGATTTCTAGTGCTATGGGTTGGATATTGATTGCAATTGGTTGCTATTGGTTGCTATTGGTTGTCTATTGGTTGTCTATAATGTATAACCTAAAACAAGGTGTTGTATATGTTACCAGTCTCTGGGCTGGTGTCTATGCCCATGCTGGAAGCAAACTCTGGCTTGTACTGATAATGAACCAGCCTCATCTGACTGATCCGCTTCAGGTTGTCTGTAGTGTCCACCTGAAAACAAACAAACACACACACACACACACACACACACACACACACACACACACACACACACACACACACACACACACACACACACACACACACACACACAGAGGATGACAATGTATGGATGTTACTATGGAGCTACATACAGAACATACAGAACTTATAGAACATACAGAACATATAGAACATACAGAACATATAGAACATATAGAACATACATAACATATAGAACATACAGAACATATAGAACATACAGAACATACAGAACATACAGAACACATAGAACACATATAACATATATAACATACAGAACATACAGAACATATAGAACATACAGAACATACAGAACTTACAGAACATACAGAACATACAGAACATATAGAACATATAGAACATATAGAACATATAGAACACATAGAACACATAGAACATATAGAACATACATAACATATAGAACATACAGAACATACAGAACATACAGAACATATAGAACATACAGAATATATAGAACATACAGAACATACAGAACATATAGAACATACAGAACATACAGAACACATAGAACACATAGAACATACAGAACATACAGAACATACAGAACATACAGAACATACAGAACATATAGAACATACAGAACATACAGAACATATAGAACATATAGAACATATAGAACATACAGAACATATAGAACATACAGAACATACAGAACATATAGAACATATAGAACACATAGAACATATAGAACATACAGAACATATAGAACATACAGAACATACAGAACATACAGAACATATAGAACATACAGAACATACAGAACATATAGAACATATAGAACACATAGAACATATAGAACATACAGAACATATAGAACATACAGAACATACAGAACATACAGAACATACAGAACATATAGAACATATAGAACATACAGAACATACAGAACATATAGAACATACAGAACATACAGAACACATAGAACATATAGAACATATAGAACATACAGAACATATAGAACATACAGAACATACAGAACATACAGAACACATAGAACATATAGAACATACAGAACATACAGAACATACAGAACATACAGAACATACAGAACATACAGAACATATAGAACATACAGAACATACAGAACATACAGAACATACAGAACATATAGAACATACAGAACACATAGAACACATAGAACATATAGAACATACAGAACATATAGAACATACAGAACATACAGAACATACAGAACATACAGAACATACAGAACATATAGAACATACAGAACATACAGAACATACAGAACATATAGAACATATAGAACATGCAGAACATATAGAACATACAGAACATATAGAACATACAGAACATATAGAACATACAGAACATATAGAACATATAGAACATACAGAACATATAGAACATATAGAACATACAGAACTTATAGAACATACAGAACATACAGAACATACAGAACATATAGAACATACAGAACATACAGAACATATAGAACATATAGAACACATAGAACATATAGAACATACAGAACATATAGAACATACAGAACATACAGAACATACAGAACATACAGAACATATAGAACATACAGAACATACAGAACATACAGAACATATAGAACATACAGAATATATAGAACATACAGAACATACAGAACATATAGAACATACAGAACATACAGAACATATAGAACATACAGAACATACAGAACATACAGAACACATAGAACATATAGAACATACAGAACATACAGAACATACAGAACATACAGAACATACAGAACATATAGAACATATAGAACATACAGAACATACAGAACATACAGAACATACAGAACATATAGAACATACAGAACACATAGAACACATAGAACATATAGAACATACAGAACATATAGAACATACAGAACATACAGAACATACAGAACATACAGAACATACAGAACATATAGAACATACAGAACATACAGAACATACAGAACATACAGAACATATAGAACATATAGAACATGCAGAACATATAGAACATACAGAACATATAGAACATACAGAACATACAGAACATATAGAACATACAGAACATATAGAACATATAGAACATACAGAACATATAGAACATATAGAACATACAGAACTTATAGAACGTACAGAACATATAGAACATACAGAACATATAGAACATACAGAACATATAGAACATACAGAACTTATAGAACATACAGAACATACAGAGCTTATAGCTACAGTTAGATGGCTGTATGGTTTCAGGACAATGAACAGAAAACAGGATATAACATGTTGTGAATTATTGTAATATTGCATAGTACAAATAAAAAACAATTATCTCAGGGAATATTTTGATGAAGATCGAGCATGCATTTTCATAACTACACAAACACATGCAGACAGACAGACAGACAGAACACCCCCCTCACCTCGTGGACGTTCTCTTTAGCCCGTATGTCCGAAGGGTGCACCAGTGACCCCATGACCTTCAGGTTGCCGTGGATGACCATGGCCTCGTCTGGCCGGTCGGTGTTGATGCCGACCCGGCCGTGGTGGTAGACTGAGTCAGCCAGCTGGCCGCGCTGCCACAGAACCTCACTGTCACTCTCAAACTGACCTGGGTTAGACGCCTGAAACCCAGAGAGGAAGGGACAGACAAAACAGAGATATTTAGACTGAGAAAATATGATTAGAGTTACGTATGTAATCAGTCCTGGACTCCTCTTCCGTTTGCAGTGCTAGTTCTACACTGAGTAGCTTCCTAAACATGTTTAGATGATCTGCAGGGAATTCGTAAGAGCCTCAACACAGATCTAAAGAAAACATGATTTATTATTATATTTACAGAACAAAGAATCTAGACCATAACAGATGCAGAAAGATGGGTATCAGAGTTGGGCTCAATTCCATTTCAATTCGGTAAGGAAACCAAAAGTTCCAATTTTGGAATCGTGAGCACAACCCGACTTCAATTCGTAAGTCGCTCTGGATAAGAGCGTCTGCTAAATGATGTAAATGTAAATGTGAATGTCAGTTTATTTCCTGCTGGTAAATACTGATCAGAGGAGGACGGTCAGACAGACACGGCCAAACTGACAGAGGTTACCCTGACGATGATCCTCTCCGACACCTGCGCGGCCACCGTGAAGCTCTGACTGTGGGCCTGGACCTGCAGCGCCACCACCAACATGAAGTACCTACGAAGCAAAACAATTCAAAACGATTCACACATTTGTGTCTTTGTATTTTCATTACATTTATTTGATAACGGAAAGTAAACACCTTTTAAATGGTGGGGTGTGTTAGTATATTACCTCTGGTCAGGGTGGGGTGTGTTAGTATATTACCTCTGGTCAGGGTGGGGTGTGTTAGTATATTACCTCTGGTCAGGGTGGGGTGCGTTAGTATATTACCTCTGGTCAGGTTGGGGTGTGTTAGTATATTACCTCTGGTCAGGGTGGGGTGTGTTAGTATATTACCTCTGGTCAGGGTGGGGTGTGTTAGTATATTACCTCTGGTCGGGGTGGGGTGCGTTAGTATATTACCTCTGGTCAGGGTGTGTTAGTATATTACCTCTGGTCAGGTTGGGGTGTGTTAGTATATTACCTCTGGTCGGGGTGGGGTGCGTTAGTATATTACCTCTGGTCAGGGTGTGTTAGTATATTACCTCTGGTCAGGGTGGGGTGTGTTAGTATATTACCTCTGGTCAGGGTGGGGTGTGTTAGTATATTACCTCTGGTCAGGGTGGGGTGCGTTAGTATATTACCTCTGGTCAGGGTGTGTTAGTATATTACCTCTGGTCAGGGTGGGGTGTGTTAGTATATTACCTCTGGTCAGGGTGGGGTGTGTTAGTATATTACCTCTGGTCAGGGTGGGGTGTGTTAGTATATTACCTCTGGTCAGGTGTGTTAGTATATTACCTCTGGTCAGGGTGGTGTGGTATATTACCTCTGGTCAGGGTGTGTTAGTATATTACCTCTGGTCAGGGTGGGGTGTGTTAGTATATTACCTCTGGTCAGGGTGGGGTGTGTTAGTATATTACCTCTGGTCAGGGTGGGGTGTGTTAGTATATTACCTCTGGTCAGGGTGGGGTGTGTTAGTATATTACCTCTGGTCAGGGTGGGGTGTGTTAGTATATTACCTCTGGTCAGGGTGGGGTGTGTTAGTATATTACCTCTGGTCAGGGTGGGGTGTGTTAGTATATTACCTCTGGTCAGGGTGTGTTAGTATATTACCTCTGGTCAGGGTGGGGTGCGTTAGTATATTACCTCTGGTCGGGGTGGGGTGTGTTAGTATATTACCTCTGGTCAGGGTGGGGTGTGTTAGTATATTACCTCTGGTCAGGGTGGGGTGTGTTAGTATATTACCTCTGGTCAGGGTGGGGTGTGTTAGTATATTACCTCTGGTCAGGGTGGGGTGTGTTAGTATATTACCTCTGGTCAGGGTGGGGTGTGTTAGTATATTACCTCTGGTCAGGGTGTGTTAGTATATTACCTCTGGTCAGGGTGGGGTGTGTTAGTATATTACCTCTGGTCAGGGTGTGTTAGTATATTACCTCTGGTCAGGGTGGGGTGTGTTAGTATATTACCTCTGGTCAGGGTGGGGTGTGTTAGTATATTACCTCTGGTCAGGGTGGGGTGTGTTAGTATATTACCTCTGGTCAGGGTGTGTTAGTATATTACCTCTGGTCAGGGTGGGGTGTGTTAGTATATTACCTCTGGTCAGGGTGTGTTAGTATATTACCTCTGGTCAGGGTGGGGTGTGTTAGTATATTACCTCTGGTCAGGGTGGGGTGTGTTAGTATATTACCTCTGGTCAGGGTGGGGTGTGTTAGTATATTACCTCTGGTCAGGGTGGGGTGTGTTAGTATATTACCTCTGGTCAGGGTGGGGTGTGTTAGTATATTACCTCTGGTCAGGGTGGGGTGTGTTAGTATATTACCTCTGGTCAGGGTGTGTTAGTATATTACCTCTGGTCAGGGTGTGTTAGTATATTACCTCTGGTCAGGGTGGGGTGTGTTAGTATATTACCTCTGGTCGGGGTGGGGTGTGTTAGTATATTACCTCTGGTCAGGGTGTGTTAGTATATTACCTCTGGTCAGGGTGGGGTGTGTTAGTATATTACCTCTGGTCAGGGTGGGGTGTGTTAGTATATTACCTCTGGTCAGGGTGTGTTAGTATATTACCTCTGGTCAGGGTGTGTTAGTATATTACCTCTGGTCAGGTTGGGGTGTGTTAGTATATTACCTCTGGTCAGGGTGGGGTGTGTTAGTATATTACCTCTGGTCAGGGTGGGGTGTGTTAGTATATTACCTCTGGTCAGGGTGTGTTAGTATATTACCTCTGGTCAGGGTGGGGTGTGTTAGTATATTACCTCTGGTCAGGGTGGGGTGTGTTAGTATATTACCTCTGGTCAGGGTGGGGTGTGTTAGTATATTACCTCTGGTCAGGGTGGGGTGTGTTAGTATATTACCTCTGGTCAGGGTGGGGTGTGTTAGTATATTACCTCTGGTCAGGGTGTGTTAGTATATTACCTCTGGTCAGGGTGGGGTGCGTTAGTATATTACCTCTGGTCAGGGTGGGGTGTGTTAGTATATTACCTCTGGTCAGGGTGTGTTAGTATATTACCTATGGTCAGGGTGGGGTGTGTTAGTATATTACCTCTGGTCAGGGTGGGGTGTGTTAGTATATTACCTCTGGTCAGGGTGGGGTGTGTTAGTATATTACCTCTGGTCAGGGGTGGGGTGTGTTAGTATATTACCTCTGGTCAGGGTGTGTTAGTATATTACCTCTGGTCAGGGTGGGGTGTGTTAGTATATTACCTCTGGTCAGGGTGGGGTGTGTTAGTATATTACCTCTGGTCAGGGTGGGGTGTGTTAGTATATTACCTCTGGTCAGGGTGGGGTGTGTTAGTATATTACCTCTGGTCAGGGTGGGGTGTGTTAGTATATTACCTCTGGTCAGGGTGGGGTGTGTTAGTATATTACCTCTGGTCAGGGTGTGTTAGTATATTACCTCTGGTCAGGGTGGGGTGTGTTAGTATATTACCTCTGGTCAGGGTGGGGTGTGTTAGTATATTACCTCTGGTCAGGGTGGGGTGTGTTAGTATATTACCTCTGGTCAGGGTGTGTTAGTATATTACCTCTGGTCAGGGTGGGGTGTGTTAGTATATTACCTCTGGTCAGGGTGTGTTAGTATATTACCTCTGGTCAGGGTGGGGTGTGTTAGTATATTACCTCTGGTCAGGGTGGGGTGTGTTAGTATATTACCTCTGGTCAGGGTGGGGTGTGTTAGTATATTACCTCTGGTCAGGGTGGGGTGCGTTAGTATATTACCTCTGGTCAGGGTGGGGTGTGTTAGTATATTACCTCTGGTCAGGGTGTGTTAGTATATTACCTCTGGTCAGGGTGTGTTAGTATATTACCTCTGGTCAGGGTGGGGTGTGTTAGTATATTACCTCTGGTCAGGGTGGGGTGTGTTAGTATATTACCTCTGGTCAGGGGTGTGTTAGTATATTACCTCTGGTCAGGGTGTGTTAGTATATTACCTCTGGTCAGGGTGGGGTGTGTTAGTATATTACCTCTGGTCAGGGTGTGTTAGTATATTACCTCTGGTCAGGGTGGGGTGTGTTAGTATATTACCTCTGGTCAGGGTGTGTTAGTATATTACCTCTGGTCAGGTTGGGGTGTGTTAGTATATTACCTCTGGTCAGGGTGGGGTGTGTTAGTATATTACCTCTGGTCAGGGTGTGTTAGTATATTACCTCTGGTCAGGGTGGGGTGTGTTAGTATATTACCTCTGGTCAGGGGTGGGGTGTGTTAGTATATTACCTCTGGTCAGGGTGTGTTAGTATATTACCTCTGGTCAGGGTGTGTTAGTATATTACCTCTGGTCAGGGTGGGGTGTGTGTAGTATATTACCTCTGGTCAGGGTGGGGTGTGTTAGTATATTACCTCTGGTCAGGGTGGGGTGTGTTAGTATATTACCTCTGGTCAGGGTGTGTTAGTATATTACCTCTGGTCAGGGTGGGGTGTGTTAGTATATTACCTCTGGTCAGGGTGTGTTAGTATATTACATCTGGTCAGGGTGGGGTGTGTTAGTATATTACCTCTGGTCAGGGTGGGGTGTGTTAGTATATTACCTCTGGTCAGGGTGGGGTGTGTTAGTATATTACCTCTGGTCAGGGTGGGGTGTGTTAGTATATTACCTCTGGTCAGAGTGGGGTGTGTTAGTATATTACCTCTGGTCAGGGTGGGGTGTGTTAGTATATTACCTCTGGTCAGGATGGGGTGTGTTAGTATATTACCTCTGGTCAGGGTGGGGTGTGTTAGTATATTACCTCTGGTCAGGGTGGGGTGTGTTAGTATATTACCTCTGGTCAGGGTGGGGTGTGTTAGTATATTACCTCTGGTCAGGGTGGGGTGTGTTAGTATATTACCTCTGATCAGGGTGTGTTAGTATATTACCTCTGGTCAGGGTGGGGTGTGTTAGTATATTACCTCTGGTCAGGGTGGGGTGTGTTAGTATATTACCTCTGGTCAGGGTGGGGTGTGTTAGTATATTACCCTCTGGTCAGGGTGTGTTAGTATATTACCTCTGGTCAGGGTGGGGTGTGTTAGTATATTACCTCTGGTCAGGGTGTGTTAGTATATTACCTCTGGTCAGGGTGGGGTGTGTTAGTATATTACCTCTGGTCAGGGTGGGGTGTGTTAGTATATTACCTCTGGTCAGGGTGGGGTGTGTTAGTATATTACCTCTGGTCAGGGTGGGGTGTGTTAGTATATTACCTCTGGTCAGGGTGGGGTGTGTTAGTATATTACCTCTGGTCAGGGTGTGTTAGTATATTACCTCTGGTCAGGGTGGGGTGTGTTAGTATATTACCTCTGGTCAGGGTGTGTTAGTATATTACCTCTGGTCAGGGTGTGTTAGTATATTACCTCTGGTCAGGGTGTGTTAGTATATTACCCTCTGGTCAGGGTGGGGTGTGTTAGTATATTACCTCTGGTCAGGGTGGGGTGTGTTAGTATATTACCTCTGGTCAGGGTGGGGTGTGTTAGTATATTACCTCTGGTCAGGGTGTGTTAGTATATTACCTCTGGTCAGGGTGGGGTGTGTTAGTATATTACCTCTGGTCAGGGTGGGGTGTGTTAGTATATTACCTCTGGTCAGGGTGGGGTGTGTTAGTATATTACCTCTGGTCAGGGTGGGGTGTGTTAGTATATTACCTCTGGTCAGGGGTGGGGTGTGTTAGTATATTACCTCTGGTCAGGGTGTGTTAGTATATTACCTCTGGTCAGGGTGGGTGTGTTAGTATATTACCTCTGGTCAGGGTGGGGTGTGTTAGTATATTACCTCTGGTCAGGGTGGGGTGTGTTAGTATATTACCTCTGGTCAGGGTGGGGTGTGTTAGTATATTACCTCTGGTCAGGGTGGGGTGTGTTAGTATATTACCTCTGGTCAGGGTGGGGTGTGTTAGTATATTACCTCTGGTCAGGGTGGGGTGTGTTAGTATATTACCTCTGGTCAGGGGTGGGGTGTGTTAGTATATTACCTCTGGTCAGGGTGTGTTAGTATATTACCTCTGGTCAGGGTGGGGTGTGTTAGTATATTACCTCTGGTCAGGGTGTGTTAGTATATTACCTCTGGTCAGGGTGGGGTGTGTTAGTATATTACCTCTGGTCAGGGTGGGGTGTGTTAGTATATTACCTCTGGTCAGGGGTGGGGTGTGTTAGTATATTACCTCTGGTCAGGGTGTGTTAGTATATTACCTCTGGTCAGGGTGGGGTGTGTTAGTATATTACCTCTGGTCAGGGTGTGTTAGTATATTACCTCTGGTCAGGGTGGGGTGTGTTAGTATATTACCTCTGGTCAGGGTGGGGTGTGTTAGTATATTACCTCTGGTCAGGGTGGGGTGTGTTAGTATATTACCTCTGGTCAGGGTGGGGTGTGTTAGTATATTACCTCTGGTCAGGGTGGGGTGTGTTAGTATATTACCTCTGGTCAGGGTGGGGTGTGTTAGTATATTACCTCTGGTCAGGGTGGGGTGTGTTAGTATATTACCTCTGGTCAGGGTGTGTTAGTATTTTACCTCTGGTCAGGGTTGGGTTTGCCTTTCTTCCTCATGTTATTGGCTGTGGTCTCACTGAAGTGTAGTCGTCCCACTGTTACCTTGGTAACCTGCTCCGGGGGTAGTGTCACCCTGAAAACACGTTAAACATTACAAATGACACGTTAAAAATTACCTTTTCGACTTTTTCAAAATGGTGTCTTTGCCTTCCCCTCTCATATACAGTATTTTCCTCCCTCCGTGACCTATTTACATTTGAGTAATTTAGCAGACGGTCTCATTCAGAGGGATCACAATCATTCTCTAGCTAATAGCCAAATCAGTGCTAGGAGACAGAGACTCACAGTACTGGTTTGAATGGTCTCTTGCTGCGGTCTGACTGGGACTGCTCCACGTTGATGGACTGGTTCATGGCTTCCAGCTGGAAGGCAACACAGGAGACGATTCAGTCAGTTGATGAAAGAAAGTAGTATTAAATTAAATCAAACCCTGGCCCCTTCCTCATGTAGACCTGAAGGGATTGGATAGGTGGCCAAACCTCCCCCTTGCTAATCAGAAGGCAAGTTGAACCAATCATTTTGTTTAAAACCTATCCAATGATCTTACATCTACAGGAGGGACGTCAGCTAGGAGCTAAAGGCTAGGGGATGATTAGGGATTCACAAAGTGGATCACCTCTCCTCCCTCACCTTAACCCCATTGAGTTTGAGATAGAAGCAGTCGATAGGCTGGAGGCCCTCGCTGGTCTTGATGTACTTGGGATCTCCCAGCATGCCGCAGTACACGGTGACCTGGAAGTGATTTTTCTTCTGACACACGAAGGCGTCGTCCGCCAGGGAGAAGTTAAAGCCTTTATCAGCGTCAACGCGATAGGTGGGCATCGGGCTAGAGAGGGAGGGAGAGATGGATGGAGAGAGAGTTCAGTCTATAAGGTTTGGTCAATCATTTCATAGAAGTTCATCATTCGGTTCATATACTCTATGTTCTCTGTCATTGTACTTGCACTCATTGAGCTAAATATGGAGGGTTGGATGAAAAGAGAGGTTTGTGTAAAAGGGATTGGTTCACATCTGCCTGGCTACCCAAACGCTAGGCCACGCCCACAGACGTTAGATTCTTCTCCTCAATGAGTCTGGATCTGAGTATCTCCCTGACGATTTCTAGAACACAAACAAATTCTAACCGTTCTGATTGGTCCCACAAACTGATGGGTTGGGCAAGAGCCAGAACACACGTGGGTAAAGTGGTGTTTTGAAAATGTGTCATTGGCTTTGATACTCTGATTGGTTAGAGGCAAGGTTCACAAAGGTTCATCAATTATCAAGGACCTCAGCCACCCGAGCCACGGCCTGTTCAACCCCACTATCACCTAGAAGGAGGAGACAGTACAGGTGCATCAAAGCTAGGATCAATAGACTGAAAAACAGCTTCTATCTCCAGGCCATTAGACTGTTAAACAGCTTACCCTGCCCTCTGCCCACTACCCTGCCCTCTGCCCAGTACCCTGCCCTCTGTCCACTACCCATGCCCTCTGCCCACTTCCCTACCCTCTACCCTCTGCCCTCTGCCCAGTACCCTGCCCTCTGCCCAGTACCCTGCCCTCTGCCCACTACCCTGCCCTCTGCCCACTACCCTGCCCTCTGCCCACTACCCTGCCCTCTGCCCAGTACCCTGCCCTCTGCCCACTACCCTGCCCTCTGTCCAGTACCCTGCCCTCTGCCCACTACCCTGCCCTCTGTCCACTACCCTGCCCTCTGCCCACTTCCCTACCCTCTCCCACTACCCTCTGCCCTCTGCCCAGTACCCTGCCCTCTGCCCTCTGCCCAGTACCCTGCCCTCTGCCCACTACCCTGCCCTCTGCCCACTACCCTGCCCTCTGCCCACTACCCTGCCCTCTGCCCACTACCCTGCCCTCTGCCCACTACCCTGCCCTCTGCCCACTACCCTGCCCTCTGTCCAGTACCCTGCCCTCTGCCCACTACCCTACTCTGCCCCTCAGTCACTGTTACTAGTGGGCTACCACTGGGTTCTCTACCCTGCACCTTAGGGACTGCTGCCCTATGTACATAGAGTCATTGAACACTGGTCACTTTAATAATGTCTACATACTGTTTATATTTCTCCTGCTGTACTAAATGTTAGATACTTGTATTATTTGTTATTATTGTGTCCTTGTTGACATTTACTGCATTGATTGACAGGAACATAAGCATTTTGCTGCACCCGCCATAACACTTGCTAAACTGTGTACACAACCAATAAAATGTGATTTGATTTGAATAGGTTCATCACTAGATTCATCAATAGGTTCATCAATAGGTTCATCAATAGGTTCATCACTAGATTCATCAATAGGTTCATCAATAGGTTCATCAATAGGTTCATCAATAGATTCATCAATAGGTTCATCAATAGGTTCATCAATAGATTCATCAATAGGTTCATCACTAGATTCATCAATAGGTTCATCAATAGGTTCATCAATAGGTTCATCACTAGATTCATCAATAGGTTCATCAATAGGTTCATCAATAGGTTCATCACTAGCTTCATCAATAGGTTCATCAATAGGTTCATCACTAGGTTCATCACTAGGTTCATCAATAGGTTCATCAATAGGTTCATCAATAGGTTCATCAATAGGTTCATCAATAGGTTCATCAATAGGTTCATCAATAGGTTCATCACTAGGTTCATCAATAGGTTCATCAATAGATTCATCAATAGGTTCATCAATAGGTTCATCAATAGGTTCATCACTAGATTCATCACTAGGTTCATCAATAGGTTCATCAATAGGTTCATCAATAGGTTCATCAATAGGTTCATCACTAGGTTCATCACTAGGTTCATCAATAGGTTCATCAATAGGTTCATCACTAGGTTCATCAATAGGTTCATCAATAGGTTCATCAATAGGTTCATCACTAGGTTCATCACTAGATTCATCAATAGGTTCATCAATAGGTTCATCAATAGGTTCATCAATAGGTTCATCACTAGATTCATCAATAGGTTCATCACTAGATTCATCAATAGGTTCATCACTAGATTCATCAATAGGTTCATCAATAGGTTCATCAATAGGTTTGAAATCTTGCTTCTCTTTTTTATTGTTCTCACTAAAAGGCTTTACTCAGTCATCCAATGATATGTCCACACATGTCCACACAAATCCCAAATAAACAACATTATCAAAAGTGTTAACAGGCTAATTTTTGTCTGTGTCCTTCCAATACAGGAGAATATACACTGAATAAAAATATAAACGCAACATGCAACAATTTCAAAGACTTTACTGAGTTATATAATAAATGCATTAGGCCCTAATCTATGGATTCCACATGACTGGGAATACAGATATGCATCTATTGGTGTCACGACTTCCGCCGAGGCTGCCTCCCCTCCTTGTTCGGGCAGGTTTCGGCGTTCGTCGTCACCGGCTTACTAGCTACTGCCGATCCCATCACTCATCACACACCTGGTGCTCATTCCCCTAATTAGTATGTGTATAAGTGTTCCCTCTGTTCCCCTTGTCTTTGTGAGTGATTGTTTCATTGTGAGAGCGAGGAGCTCGGTTGAGCTACTCTTCCATTTGTTATTGCCAAGGTAGAATATTTTCCCTTGTGATAGTTTCGTTTTGACGCTGGGTGCGTTTTATTTATGTAAACGGAATAAACTCTGTACTTCAGTGTTTTACCTCCTGCTCCTGACTCCTTCATTCACACCTCATCACAATTGGTCACAGATCCCTTTTTCAAAAATGGTAGGGGCGTGGATCAGAAAACCAGTCAGTATCTGGTGTGACCACCATTTGCCTCATGGAGCGTGACATCTCCTTCGCATAGAGTTGATCAGGCTGTTGATTGTGGCCTGTGGAATGTTGTCCCACTCCTCTTCAATGGCTGTGCGAAGTTGCTGGATATTGGCGGGAACTGGAACACACTGTCGTACACGTTGATCCAGAGCATCCCAAACATGTTTAATGGTTAATACGTCTGTTGAGTATGCAGGCCATGGAAGAACTGGGACATTTTCAGCTTCCAGGAATTGTGTACAGATCCTTGCGACATGGGGCCGTGCATTAACATGCTGAAGCATGAGGTGATGGCGTTGGATGAATGTGCTTTCAAATTGCCATCAATAAAATGCAGTTGTGTTCATTGTCCATAGCTTATGCCTGCCCATACCATAACCCCACCGCCACCATGGGGCACTCTGTTCACAACGTTGACATCAGCAAACCGCTCGCCCACACGACGCCATCTGCCCGGTACAGTTGAAACGGGGATTCATCCTTGAAGAGCACACTTCCCCAGCGTGCCAGTGTCCATCGAAGGTGAGCATTTGGCCACTGAAGTCAGTTACGACGCCGAACTGCAGTAGGGTCAAGTCCCTGGTGAGGACGACGAGAACGCAGATGAGCTTCCCTGAGACGGTTTCTGACAGTTTGTGCAGAAATTCCTCAGTTGTGCAAATCCACAGTTTCATCAGCTGTCCGGGTGGCTGGTCTCAGACGATCCTGCAGGTGAAGAAGCCGGATGTCGAGGTCCTGGACTGGCGTGGTTACACATGATCTGAGGTTGTGAGGCCGGTTGGACGTACTGCCAAATTCTCTAAAGCGACATTGGAGGCGGATTATGGTAGAGAAATGAACATTCAATTCTCTGGCAACAGCTCTGGTGGACTTTTCTTCCGTCAGCATGCCAATTGCATGCTTCCTCAAAACTTGACACATCTGTGGCAATGTGTTGTGTGACAAAACTGCACATTTTAGAGTGGCCTTTTATTGTCCCCAGCACAAGGTGCACCTGTGTAATGATCATGCTGTTTAATCAGCTTCTTGATATGCCACACCTGTCAGGTAGATGGATTATCTTGGCAAAGGAGAAATTATCACTAACAGTGATGTAAACACATTTGTGCACAAAATTTGAGAAATACGCTTTTTGTGCGTATGGAAAATTTCTGGGATGTTTTATTTCAGCTCAAGAAACATGGGACCAACGCTTTACATGTTGCGTTTATATTTTTATTCAGTATAATTCCACTAGTCAACACCATGTTGAAGACCTTACAGACTGCATTATGGTATACGAGTCATGTTGAAGACCTTACAGACAGACCCCACTATGGTATATGAGCCATGTTGAAGACCTTACAGACAGACCCCACTATGGTATAGGAGTCATGTTGAAGACCTTACAGACAGACCCCACTATGGTATAGGAGTCATGTTGAAGACCTTACAGACGCCACTATGGTATATGAGTCATTTGAAGACCTTACAGACAGACCCCCACTATGGTATAGGAGTCATGTTGAAGACCTTACAGACAGACCCCACTATGGTTTATGAGTCATGTTGAAGACCTTACAGACTCCACTATGGTTTATGAGTCATGTTGAAGACCTTACAGACAGACCCCACTATGGTATAGGAGTCATGTTGAAGACCTTACAGACAGACCCCACTATGGTATAGGAGTCATGTTGAAGACCTTACAGACAGACCCCACTATGGTATAGGAGTCATGTTGAAGACCTTACAGACAGACCCCACTATGGTATAGAGTCATGTTGAAGACCCTTACAGACAGACCCCACTATGGTATAGGAGTCATGTGTGAAGACCTTACAGACAGACCCCACTATGGTATATGAGCCATGTTGAAGACCTTACAGACAGACCCCACTATGGTATAGGAGTCATGTTGAAGACCTTACAGACAGACCCCACTATGGTATATGAGCCATGTTGAAGACCTTACAGACAGACCCCCACTATGGTATAGGAGTCATGTTGAAGACCTTACAGACAGACCCCAGCTATGGTATAGGAAAGCCATGTTGAAGACCTTACAGACAGACCCCACTATGGTATAGGAGTCATGTTGAAGACCTTACAGACAGACCCCACTATGGTATATGAGCCATGTTGAAGACCTTACAGACAGACCCCACTATGGTATATGAGCCATGTTGAAGACCTTACAGACAGACCCCACTATGGTATAGGAGTCATGTTGAAGACCTTACAGACAGACCCCACTATGGTATAGGAGCCATGTTGAAGACCTTACAGACAGACCCCACTATGGTATAGGAGTCATGTTGAAGACCTTACAGACAGACCCCACTATGGTATAGGAGTCATGTTGAAGGCGGCAGGTAGCTTAGTGGTTAAGAGCGTTGTGCCAGTAACCGAAAGGTCTCTGGTTCTAATCCCCGAGCCGACTAGGTGAAAAATCTGTTGATGTGCCCTTGAGCAAAGCACTTAACCCTAATTGCTCCTGTAAGTCGCTCTGGATAAGAGCGTCTGCTAAATGACTAAAATGTAAATGTTGAAGACCTTACAGACCCCACTTACGAGGACAAATAGTATTCCTAATCATGTTATACTCCATATATTTCTTCCAGATTATAATGTGTTAAACGTGAGTGTACCAGCTACGATGACGATAACATAACGGTATGCACTAAACCCCACCTCCACCCCTCATCCCTCAATCTCAGACTTCCCAGTTCGGCATAGCAATGTCCACAAGTAGGTGTTTGCACATTTATCCTCCACCAGCTCCTCTCATTCCCCCCCCCCCTCCTCTTGTCCTCCACCAGCTCCTCTCATTTCCACCCCCCTCCTCTTGTCCTCCACCAGCTCCTCTCATTTCCACCCCCTTCCCCTCCTCTTGTCCTCCACAAGCTCCTCTCATTTCCACCCCCCTCCCCTCCTCTTGTCCTCCACCAGCTCCTCTCATTTCCACCCCCTCCTCCACCCCCTCCCCTTCCCTCGTTATCCACCCCCCTCCTCCACCCCCTCCCTTCCCTCGTTATCTACCCCCCTCTCCTCTCCTCCCCTTCATACTCTTTCTTAACCGAAACCTGCTCTTACTCACTCCCCCGCATCACTCACTTCCAAGGAATCTATAAAACCCTCTGTTTCTCTGGATCATTCTGTTCTCTCCTCCCACCCTGCATACCATTACACATCTCTCTCTCTCCCCCTCTCTCCCCCTCTTCCCCTCTCTCTCTCCCCCCCTCTCTCCCCCCTCTCTCTCTCTCTCTCCCCCCCTCTCTCTCTCCCCCCTTCTCTCGCTCCTCTCTCTCTCCCCCCCTCTCTCTCCCCCTTCTCCCCCCTCTCTCTCTCCCCCTCTCTCTCCCTTCTCTCTCCTCTCTCTCTCCCCCTCTCTCCCCCCCTCTCTCCCCCCTCTCTCTCTCCCCTTCTCTCGCCCCTCTCTCTCTCTCCCCCCTCTCTCCCCCTCTCTCTCTCTCTCCCCCCCTCTCTCTCCCCCCTTCTCTCGCTCCTCTCTCTCTCTCGTTCTCTCTCTCTGCTTTATAAATTATATCCTTGTCACTAGCTTATTTCTCATGAAAACAAAACAAACAGATAACATATTAATTTACATATGGTAGCCTATGAATTAATCAAGGAGCAAAAGGGTTTAAGTCAAGTTAACTGTGCAGAGAGACACTTACAGCTCTTTGCAGTTGATGTCATACAGCGGAGTCCACTTGTTCTGCTGGTGCGGCTGCCATTTTATACACTGGTAGTTAGGGTCCAGGTACGAGTTATCAGCATCCACCATCAAACCTGGGCCAGAAACAATGTCTACTGGGTTTGGGGGAAACACAAGATCACATTTTAATCTGCACATTGTTATGTATTTTATTCACATAAAAGCATGAGCTGACGTGTAACCCAAAATGTTTGTAGGTGCTGACTAACAGAGAGTAAACTACAGTGAGGGAAAAAAGTATTTGATCCCCTGCTGATTTTGTACGTTTGCCCACTGACAAAGAAAATGATCAGTCTATAATTTTAATGGTAGGCTTATTTGAACAGTGAGAGACAGAATAACAACAAAAAAATCCAGAAAAACGCATTTCAAAAAAAATTATTTGCATTTTAATGAGGGAAATAAGTATTTGACCCCCTCTCAATCAGAAAGATTTCTGGCTCCCAGGTGTCTTTTATACAGGTAACAAGCTGAGATTAGGAGCACACTCTTAAAGGGAGTGCTCCTAATCTCAGTTTGTTACCTGTATAAAAGACACCTGTCCACAGAAGCAATCAATCAATCAGATTCCAAACTCTCCACCATGACCAAGACCAAAGAGCTCTCCAAGGATGTCAACTACAAGAAACGTCTGACCTCTGTGATTGCCAACAAGGGTTTTGCCACCAAGTACTAAGTCATGTTTTGCTGAGGGGTCAAATACTTATTTCCCTCATTAAAATGCAAATCGTTTTTTTCTGGATTTTGTTGTTGTTATTCTGTCTCTCACTGTTCAAATAAACCTACCATTAAAAGTATAGACTGATCATTTCTTTGTCAGTGGGCAAACGTACAAAATCAGCAGGGGATCAAATACTTTTTCCCCCTCACTGTATATAAAAAGAAAGAAAGTCACACACTCTATATACTGTAATGGGTAAACATTGGTTATGATGGCTGTGTTGGTTATGATGGCTGTGTTGTTTATGATGGCTGTGTTGGTTATGATGGCTGTGTTGTTTATGATGGCTATTTACATTTTACATTTTAGCAGACGCTCTTATCCAGAGCGACTTACAGTTAAGTGAGTGCATACATTTTCATACTGGCCCCCCGTGGGAAACAACCCACAACCCTGGCGTTGCAAACGCCATGCTCTACCAACTGAGCTACATCCCTGCCGGCCATTCCCTCCCCTACCCTGGAGACAGTTATTTTATGACAGCTGTTAGACTATATATATATATATATTTTTTTTATGTCATTTAGCAGACGCTCTTATCCAGAGCGACTTACAGGAGCAATTAGGGTTAAGTGCCTTTCTCAAGGGCACATCGACAGATTTTTCACCTAGTCAGCTCGGGGATTAGAACCAGCAACCTTTCGGTTACTGGCACAACGCTCTTAACCACTAAGCTACCTGCCAGCTATGTTGGTTATGATGGCTATGTTGGTTATGATGACAATGTTGGTTATGATGGCTATGTTGTTTATGATGGTTGTGATGGCTATGTTGGTTATGATGGCTATGTTGGTTATGATGGCTATGTTGGTTATGATGGCTATGTTGGTTATGATGGCTATGTTGGTTATGATGGCTATGTTGTTTATGATGGTTGTGATGGCTATGTTGGTTATGATGGCTATGTTGGTTATGATGGCTATGTTGGTTATGATGGCTATGATGGCTATGTTAGTTATGATGGCTATGTTGGTTATGATGGCTATGTTGGTTATGATGGCTATGTTGGTTATGATGGCTATGTTGGTTATGATGGCTATGTTGGTTATGATGGCTATGTTAGTTATGATGGCTATGTTGGTTATGATGGCTATGTTGTTTATGATGGTTGTGATGGCTATGTTGGTTATGATGGCTATGATGGCTATGTTGGTTATGATGGCTATGTTGGTTATGATGGCTATGTTGGTTATGATGGCTATGTTGGTTATGATGGTTATGTTGGTTATGATGGTTGTGATGGCTATGTTGGTTATGATGGTTATGTTGGTTATGATGGCTATGTTGGTTATGATGGCTATGTTGGTTATGATGGCTATGTTGGTTATGATGGCTATGTTGGTTACGATAGCTATGTTGGTTACGATGGTTATGTTGGTTATGATGGTTATGATGGCTATGTTGGTTATGATGGCTATGTTGGTTATGATGGCTATGTTGGTTATGATGGCTATGTTGGTTATGATGGCTATGTTAGTTATGATGGCTATGTTGGTTACGATGGCTATGTTGGTTACGATGGCTATGTTGGTTATGTTACCCATTAAATTGTTATGAGCATACATAGACTGTGTGACATTCTTTTTTTTATTCCCAACATGTTGCCAAGGCAACAGGACAGGGAGAAGTGGAGGGAGGGAGGTCATTGTGTCCTGATGTTTCAGAAGGAGGACGTAAGGATGTTTCATGACTAAAAGGGTTTATGTTTGGATTAATGTGTGAACGCATGCATGTGACAGTCTGTTGGGATATTGTAATGTGGTAATGGGGGGAAAGAGAAGGAAAGAGAGAGACAGAGAGAAAGAGAGAGAGAGACAGACAAAGACATGCCTGCCTACCTGGCTCTTGTTTGATGATACCTGTGAGGATCTGAGAGTTGAGGGTGCTGTTAGGACAGTCCGAATGCTTCCTCTTCTTCGCATGGTGGACTGGTATCCCACTGTACACACACACACACACACACACACACACACACACACACACACACACACACACACACACACACACACAAACAAACAAACGTAGGGAATTTAATCATTTTCATCCCGAGATCAAGATTGATCGATCAACTGTAACATAAGACGGAGGGCATCTGAATTGGCACCCCTCTCTTCTCTGCTGAACCATTAATCTCTTTCTCTCCTGCTCACTCATTCCCTCTCCTCCCTCCATGGCCCCCTCCATGGCCCCCTCCATGGCCCCCCTCCATGGCCCCCTCCATGGCCCCCTCCATGGCCCCCTCCATGCCCCCCTCCATGGCCCCCTTCCATGACCCCCCCTCCATGGCCCCCTCCATGGCCCCCTCCATGGCCCCCTCCATGACCCCTCCATGGCCCCCCTCCATGGCCCCCCTCCATGGCCCCCTCCATGGCCCCCTCCATGCCCCCTCCATGACCCCCCCTCCATAGCCCCCTCCATGGCCCCCCTCCATGGCCCCCCTCCATGGCCCCCCTCCACCCCTCCATCCCCCCCTCCCTCCCCGCCCCCCTCCCTCCCCCCTCCATGCCCCCCTCCCTCACCCCCCCTCCATCCCACCCCCCTCCCTACCCCCCTCCACCCTCCCTCCCCCTCCCATCCCCCCTCCCTCCCCCCTCCATCCCCCCCTCCATCCCCCCCTCTACCCCTCCTCCCCCTCCCCCATCCCCCTCCATCCCCCCCTCCCTCGCCCCCTCCCATCCCCCCTCCCTCCCCCCTCCATCCCCCCCCTCCTACACCCCCTCCCGCTCCTCCTGCTCCCTCCCTCCCTCCTCATCGATCCCTCCCTCCCTACATCCTCCCCCTCCCTCCCTACATCCCTCCCCCTCCCTCCCTACATCCTCCTCCCTCCCTCCCTACATCCCTCCCCTCCCTCCCTACATCCCTCTCCCTCCCTCCCCTACACCCCCCCACCTACAGTATCTCAGTATCTACAGTATCTCAGTCTACAGTATCTACAGTATCTACAGTATCTCCGTATCTCAGTATCTCAGTATCTCAGTATCTCAGTATCTACAGTATCTCAGTATCTCAGTATCTCAGTATCTACAGTATCTACAGTATCTACAGTATCTCAGTATCTACAGTATCTACAGTATCTACAGTATCTCAGTATCTACAGTATCTACAGTATCTACAGTATCTCAGTATCTACAGTATCTCAGTATCTCAGTATCTACAGTATCTCAGTCTACAGTATCTACAGTATCTACAGTATCTACAGTATCTCAGTATCTACAGTATCTCAGTATCTCAGTATCTCAGTATCTCAGCTACGTATCTACAGTATCTCAGTATCTCAGTATCTCAGTATCTCAGTATCTCAGTCTACAGTATCTACAGTATCTCAGTATCTCAGTATCTCAGTATCTCAGTCTACAGTATCTACAGTATCTCAGTATCTCAGTATCTCAGTATCTCAGTATCTCAGTCTACAGTATCTACAGTATCTCAGTATCTCAGTATCTCAGTATCTCAGTATCTCAGTCTACAGTATCTACAGTATCTACAGTATCTCAGTATCTCAGTCTACAGTATCTACAGTATCTCAGTATCTCAGTATCTCAGTATCTCAGTCTACAGTATCTACAGTATCTCAGTATCTCAGTATCTCAGTATCTCAGTATCTCAGTCTACAGTATCTACAGTATCTCAGTATCTCAGTATCTCAGTATCTCAGTATCTCAGTCTACAGTATCTACAGTATCTACAGTATCTCAGTATCTCAGTATCTCAGTCTACAGTATCTACAGTATCTACAGTATCTCAGTATCTCAGTATCTCAGTATCTCAGTATCTCAGTATCTCAGTATCTACAGTATCTCAGTATCTCAGTATCTACAGTATCTCAGTCTACAGTATCTACAGTATCTCAGTCTACAGTATCTACAGTATCTCAGTATCTCAGTATCTACAGTATCTCAGTATCTACAGTATCTCAGTATCTCAGTATCTCAGTATCTACAGTATCTCAGTCTACAGTATCTACAGTATCTCAGTATCTCAGTATCTCAGTATCTCAGTATTTAACAGTATCTACAGTATCTCAGTATCTACAGTATCTACAGTATCTCAGTATCTCAGTATCTCAGTATCTCAGTATCTACAGTATCTCAGTATCTACAGTATCTACAGTATCTACAGTATCTACAGTATCTCAGTATCTACAGTATCTACAGTATCTCAGTATCTCAGTATCTACAGTATCTCAGTATCTCAGTATCTCAGTATCTACAGTATCTCAGTATCTACAGTATCTCAGTATCTCAGTATCTCAGTATCTACAGTATCTCAGTATCTCAGTATCTCAGTATCTACAGTATCTCAGTATCTACAGTATCTCAGTATCTCAGTCTACAGTATCTACAGTATCTACAGTATCTACAGTATCTACAGTATCTCAGTATCTACAGTATCTCAGTATCTACAGTATCTACAGTATCTCAGTATCTCAGTATCTCAGTATCTCAGTATCTACAGTATCTCAGTATCTACAGTATCTCAGTATCTCAGTATCTCAGTATCTACAGTATCTCAGTATCTCAGTATCTACAGTATCTCAGTATCTCAGTATCTCAGTATCTCAGTATCTCAGTATCTACAGTATCTCAGTATCTACAGTATCTCAGTATCTCAGTATCTCAGTATCTACAGTATCTCAGTATCTCAGTATCTCAGTATCTACAGTATCTCAGTATCTCAGTATCTACAGTATCTCAGTATCTCAGTATCTCAGTATCTCAGTATCTACAGTATCTCAGTCTACAGTATCTACAGTATCTACAGTATCTCAGTATCTCAGTATCTCAGTATCTACAGTATCTCAGTATCTCAGTATCTACAGTATCTCAGTATCTCAGTATCTCAGTATCTCAGTATCTACAGTATCTCAGTATCTCAGTATCTACAGTATCTACAGTATCAACAGTATCTCAGTATCTACAGTATCTCAGTATCTACTGTATCTCAGTATCTACACTATCTTCATCCTCCTCCTCTTTACAACTGCAGATGCTTACAATTGATTGATTGTTTGGTTGATTGATTGATTGATCACTCACTCTTGCCCCTGTTGTGGGTGTTGCAATAGTTGATGCATCATCTGGCTCTGATGCAGGTCCTGGCCACTCCCATTGGAGGCGGGACCAATGGGGTACTGCGAGATCATTGGCTCAGGCTTCATGTACATGTCCCGGTGCATGTTGGGATAACCGTGGCCGTGCGGGGGGAGCGGCGGCGGGGTCATGTGACACATGTTCTCTGGTGTCATGGTCCTCAGCATGTGAATGTCTGGAAGACAGGGAGGAATACATTTTTATGCATCATCAAGTTCTGAGTGTTCTGGTCATCACATCATCTGATGGTATATACAATAGGAGAACAATTCCCTGATTATCACTTAGTCTGATAACTTGACCCAAATACACTGAAGACAGACCCAGGGTCAAACCAGGGTTCATTGTCCAGTGTATTTGGGGTTTTTGAATGCTACTATTGATAATCTGTGGCCAGGTTCCCATACAATCTTTTACCAGGAAAACCCTCAGATGACACAGTGTTGTAATAGATGTGAATGTAAGATACAGTGCCTTCAGAAAGTATTCATACCCCTTGACTTATTCCACATGTTGTTATAGCCTGAGAATTCAAAATGGATAAAATAGTTTTTTTCCTAATCCGTCTACACACAGTACCCCATAACGACAAAATTAAAATATGTTTTTAGACATTTTTGCAAACTTATAGAAAATTAAATACAGAAACATCTGATTTCCATAAGTATTCACACCCCTGAGTCAATACATGTTAGAATCACCTTTGGCAGCGATTACAGCTGTGAGTCTTTCTGGGTAAGTCTCTAAGAGCTTTGCACACCTGGATTGTACAATATTTGCACAATATTCTTAAATTATTCAAGCTCTGTCAAGTTGGTTGTTGATCATTGATAGACAGCCATTTTCAAGTTTTGCTATAGATTTAAGACAAAACTGTAACTAGGCCACTCAGGAACATTCAATGTCGTCTTGGTAAGCAACTCCAGTGTATATTTGACCTTGTGTTTTAGGTTATTTTCCTGCTGAAAGGTGAATTAATCTCCCAGTGTCTGGTGGAAAGCAGACTGAACAAGGTTTTCCTCTAGGATTTTGCCTGTGCTTAGCTCTATTCCATTAATTTTTTATCCTAAACAACTCCCCAGTCCTTGCCGATGACAAGCATACCCATAACATGATGCAGCCACCACCATGCTTGAAAATATGAAAGAGTGGTACTCAGTGATGTGTTGTGTTGGATTTGCCCTAAACATAACGCTTTGTTTTCAGGACATAATGTTAATTTCTTTGCCACATTTTTTGCAGTTTTACTTTAGTGCCTTATTGCAAACAGGATGCATGTTTTGGAATATTTTCTTTCTGTACAGGCTTCCTTCTTTTCACTCTGTCAATTAGGTTAGTATTGTAATAGTCATTCAAAAATCATGTTGAACACTATTATTGCACACAGAGTGAGTCCATGCAACTTATGTGACTTTTTACTCCTGAACTTATTTAGGGTTGCCAAAACAAGGGGGTTAAATACTTATTGACTCAAGACATCTCAGCTTTTCATTTTCTATTAATTTTTAAACATTTCTAAAAACATAATTCCACTTTGACATTATGGGGTATTGTGTGTAGGTCAGTGACACAACATCTAAATGTAATCCATTTTAATTTCAGGCTGTAACACAACAAAATGTGGAAAAAGTCAAAAGGGTGTGAATACATTCTGAAGGCAGTGTGTAAATCCAATACATAAATACAGTGCTATCGTATTTAATTCTGTGATCTAGTGTGTAATCAGGCCAGGTTCCCTCCACCCTAGGCTAATGGTACTTTCCATTGTTCCTTCCTGGAGCTCGGCCAATCAGATAAGACCTTCCACACCTTCTCACTGATGGGAAAGACCAACACGGGTGTGGGTGGGGGGCAGGACGTAAGAACATTGACGCATGTAGACTTTGTGTTGCCTACTACAACTTTCTGTGAGAAATTTATAGAAATATACTACACGTAATCCAGCTGTTATGCGAACATTTCGGAGTTTCCATCAGGTATTTAACATAGCAGCCCACATGAAAAAAATACTACAGTTTACTATAGAATACTATACTCCACACTGTAGTATCCCTCGATCGTGTGTAGTACTTACTATAGAATTTAATTGTATACTGTAGAATACTACAGTATTAACCGCAAACAAACTCTGTAGTAAATACTACAGTAATGTCAGCAAAAACACTAGTTTTGTCCTACAGTTTTGAAATACCCCACCCTTTCTCAACCCCACCAAATGTGGAACATATTCCAGTCTGTGCTAGCAAAACAATCTGACCACTTCCGTATTGAGCGAATCACTGGTAATTCCTGCTTTAGTTTTTGCTTATAAGCAGGAATCAGGAGGATAGAATTATGGTCAGATTTGCCAAATGGAGGGCGAGGGAGAGCTTTGTACGCGTCTCTGTGTGTGGAGTAAAGGTGGTCTAGAGTTTCTTTCCCTCTGGTTGCACATGTGACATGCTGGTAGAAATTAGATAGAACGGATTTAAGTTTGCCTGCATTAAAGTCCCCGGCCACTAGGAGCGCCGCCTCTGGATGAGCATTTTCTTCTTTGCTTATGTCCTTATACAGCTCGTTGAGTGCGGTCTTAGTGCCAGCATCGGTTTGTGGTGGTAAATAGACGGCTACGAAAAATATAGATGAACTCTCTCTTGGTAGATAGTGTGGTCTACAGCTTATCATGAGGTACTCTACCTCAGGTGAGCAAAACCTAGAGACTTCCTTAACATTAGACATCCCTCACCAGCTGTTATTGACAAATAGACACACACCCCCGCCCCTCGTCTTACCGGACGTAGCTGCTCTGTCCTGCCGATGCACAGAAAACCCTACGGTGCTTCATCGTAGTCCTTTACCACTGAGCTGACAACTGAATATTATCCATGTCGTCGTTCAGCCACGACTCGTGGAAACACAAGATATTACAGTTTTTAATGTCCCGTTGGTAGGATAGTCTCCAACGGAGCTCACCCAGTTTATTCTCCAGTGATTGCACGTTGGCCAATGGAACGGATGGTAGAGGCGGGTTACCCACTCGCCGACAAATTCTCACAAGGCACCCAGATCTGCGGCCCCTGTATCTCCGTCTTTTCTTCATGTGAATGACGGGGATTTGGGCCTGGTCCGGGAGAAACAGTATATCCTTTGCATCGGACTCATTAAAGAAAAAAATCTTCGTCCAGATCGAGGTGAGTAATCGCTGTTCTGATGTCCAGAAGCTCTTTTCGGTCATAAGAGACGGTAGCAGCAACATTATGCACAAAATAAGTTACAAACAACGCAAAAAAACACACAAAATAGCGGCAGCCATCCCCATCCGGCGCCATTAGAAGAGCTGAGCTGACACATCGTAGTCCTCTCTCTCTCTCTCTCAACCCCAACACCATATCATTTACTCCATCAACCCCAACACCATATCCTTTACTCCATCAACCCCAACACCCATATCCTTTACTCCATCAACCCCAACACCATATCCTTTACTCCATCAACCCCAACACCATATCCTTTACTCCATCAACCCCAACACCATATCATTTACTCCATCAACCCCAACACCATATCCTTTACTCCATCAACCCCAACACCATATCCTTTACTCCATCAACCCCAACACCATATAATTTACTCCATCAACCCCAACACAATATCCTTTACTCCATCAACCCCAACCCCATATCCTTTACTCCATCAACCCCAACACCATATCATTTACTCCATCAACCCCAACACCATATCCTTTACTCCATCAACCCCAACACCATATCCTTTACTCCATCAACCTCAACACCATATCCTTTACTCCATCAACCCCAACACCATATCCTTTACTCTATCAACCCCAACACCAACCTATCCTTTACTCCATCAACCCCAACCCCATATCCTTTACTCCATCAACCCCAACACCATATCCTTTACTCCATCAACCCCAACACCATATCCTTTACTCCATCAACCCCAACCCCAACACCATATCCTTTACTCCATCAACCCCAACACCATATCCTTTACTCCATCAACCCCAACACCATATCATTTACTCCATCAACCCCAACCCCAACACCATATACTTTACTCCATCAACCCCAACCCCAACACCATATCCTTTACTCCATCAACCCCAACACCATATCCTTTACTCCATCAACCCCAACACCATATCCTTTACTCCATCAACCTCAACACCATATCCTTTACTCCATCAACCCCAACACCATATCCTTTACTCCATCAACCCCAACCCCAACACCATATCCTTTACTCCATCAACCCCAACCCCAACCCCATATCCTTTACTCCATCAACCCCAACACCATATCCTTTACTCCATCAACCCCAACACCATATCCTTTACTCCATCAACCCCAACACCATATCCTTTACTCCATCAACCCCAACACCATATCCTTTACTCCATCAACCTCAACACCATATCCTTTACTCCATCAACCCCAACACCATATCCTTTACTCCATCAACCCCAACCCCAACACCATATCCTTTACTCCATCAACCCCAACACCATATCATTTACTCCATCAACCCCAACACCATATCCTTTACTCCATCAACCCCAACCCCAACACCATATCCTTTACTCCATCAACCCCAACACCATATCCTTTACTCCATCAACCCCAACCCCAACACCATATTCTTTGTTCTTTTATAACTTAAATTCCCTCTCCTTCACAACCACAGCATAATAGAGAGAGGTGGAAGAGAGCCTAGGGTAAAGAGGGGTCAGACTTACCATTGACCTGCTGAGGGGAGTATGGCTCAGAGCTGGAGTCTGGGGGGGACTCAGGGAGCGTCCTGGAACATTGTGGAGAGATATGGATAAGGTTGGTATAAAGATGTCTGTTGTCTGTAATGTGGACTCTAGTTTCTGATCTCTGCCTTCCTCCCCTCTCCACTCTCCCAATGGTTTATTTGTCCAAGGATAGCTTAATCAAGCACTGATTACATAACGGTGACTTAGATGAGGGTGTCTGTGGTGTGAATCTAGTTTAATAGATGAAGAAAGATTATCACGTCATTGTAGACATGAGTCTGACTCTTCCTCACAGCAACGTTGGTTAAATGGGAGATACTAAGATTATCTTTTCAAGTTGTATCTCACTTTGATATTACAAATATATATTACATTATATATATATATATATATACAAATATTATATTACTGCTCTAAAAGTAGCAGGCAAAGCTGGGTTGTTGCAGTGGCACAATATTCACTACACAGTGCATTCGGAAAGTATTCAGACCCCTTGACTTTTTCCACATTTTGTTATGTTTCAGCCTTATTCTAAAATTGATTAAATTGTTTTTTTCCCCTCATCAATCTACAAACAATACCCAATAATGACACATTTACATAGGTATTCAGACCATCTACTCAGTACTTTGTTGAAGCACTTTTGGCAGCGATTACAGCCTCGAGTCTGACATTTCTCCCATTCTTCTCTGCAAATCCTCTCAAGCTCTGTCAGTTTGGATGGGGAGCGTCGCTGCACAGCTATTTTCAGGTCTCTCCAGAGATGTTCGATCGGGTTCAAGTCCACGCTATGGCTGGGCCACTCAAGGACATTCAGAGACTTGTCCCGAAGCCACTCCTTCGTTGTCTTGGCTGTGTGCTTAGGGTCGTTGTTCTGTTGGAAGGTGAACCTTCGCCCCAGTCTGAAGTCCTGAGCGCTCTGGAGCAGGTTTTCATCAAGGATCTCTCTGTACTTTGCTCCGTTCATCTTTCCCTCACAGTCCCTGCCGCTGAAAAACATCCCCACAGCTTGATGCTGCCACCACCATGCTTCACCGTAGGGATGTTGCCAGAGGAACTCTGGAGCTCTGTCAGAGTGACCATCGGGTTCTTGGTCACCTCCCTGACCAAGGCCCTTCTCCCCCGATTGCTCAGTTTGGCCGGGTGGCCAGCTCTAGGAAGAGTCTTGTTGGTTCCAAACTTCTTCCATTTAAGAATGATGGAGGCCACTGTGTTCTTGGGGACCTTCAATGCTGCAGAACTTTTTTGGTACCCTTCCCCAGATCTGTGCCTCGACACAATCCTGCCTCAGAGCTCTACAGACAATTCCTTCGACCTCATGGCTTGGTTTTTGCTCTGACATGCAATGTCAACTGTGGGACCTTATATAGACAGGTGTGTGCCTTTCCAAATCATGTCCAATCAATTGAATTTACCACAGGTGGACTCCAATCAAGTTGTAGAAACATCTCAAGGATGATCAATGGAAACAGGATGCAACTGAGCTCAATTTCGAGTCTCATAGCAAAGGGTCTGAATACTTAAGTAAATAAGGTATTTCTGTTTTTGCAAATATTTCTAAAAACCTGTTTTCGCTTTGTCATTATGGGTATTGTGCGTAGATTGAGGAAATTGTTTTATTTAATCCAGTTTAGAATAAGGCTGTAACGAAACAAAATGTGGAAAAAGGGAAGGGGTCTGAATAATTTCCGAATACACTGTATATACAAAAGTATGTGGACACCCCTTCAAATTAGTGGATTCGGCTATTTCAGCCACACCCGTTGCTGACAGGTGTATAAAATCGAGCACACAGCCATGCAATCTCCATAGACAAACATTGGCAATAGAATTGCCTTACTGAAGAGCTCAGTGACTTTCCAACAAGTTCGTCAAATTTCTGCCCTGCTAGAGCTGCCCCGGTCAACTGTAAGTGCTGTTATTGTGAAGTGGAAACGTCTAGGAGCAACAATGGCTCAGCCGCGAAGTGGTAGGCCACACAAGCTCACAGAACGGGACCGCCGAGTGCTGAAGCACGTAGCGCGCAAAACATATATTTCCTCGGTTGCAACACTCACTACCGAGTTCCAAACTGCCTCTGGAAGCAACGTCAGCAGAATAACTGTTTGTCGGGAGCTTCATTAAATGGGTTTCCATGGCTGAGCAGCCGCACACAAGCCTAAGATCACCATGTGCAATGCCAAGCGTCGGCTGGAGTGGTTTAAAGCTCGCCACCATTGGACTCTGGAGCAGTGGAAACGCATTCTCTGGAGTGATGAATCACGCTTCACCATCTGGCAGTCCGACGGACAAATCTGGGTTTGGCGGATGCCAGGAGAACGCTACCTGCCCCAATGCATAGTGCCAACTGTAAAGTTTGGTGGAGGAGGAATAATGGTCTGAGGCTGGTTTTTATGGTTTGGGCTAGGCCTCTTAGTTCCAGTGAAGGGAAATCTTAATGCTACAGCATACAAATACATTCTGTGCTTCCAGCTTTGTGGCAACAGTTTGGGGAAGGCCCTTTCCTGTTTCCCCGTGCACAAAGCAAGGTCCATACAGAAATGGTTTGTCAAGATTGGTGTGAAAGAACTTGAATGGCCTGCACAGAGCCCTGACCTCAACCACATCGAAAACCTTTGGGATGAATTGGAACGCCGACTGTGAGCCAGGCCTAATCGCCCAACATCAGTGCCCGACCTCACTAATGCTCTAGTGGCTGAATGGAGGCAAGTCCCCGCAACAATGTTCCAACATCTAGTGGAAAGCCTTCCCAGAAGAGTGGAGGCTGTTATAGCAGCAAAGGGGGGGACCAACTCCATATTAATGCCCATGATGTTGGAATGAGATGTTCGAAGAGCAGGCGTCCACATACTTTTGTTCATGTAGTGTTTCTATATATGTAGTGTAGTAATCTGTCATCTTCCTCTGTAATTCCTAGACATATCAGCTGTGTTTCCCATCCCCTACCATTCCCCCTCATCCATCTATAGTCCCCAGACAGCACAGCCTCACCCTAACTTTCACCATCACCCTAACCGTCACCCTCACACCTTCCCTCACCCTCACCCTCTCACTCACCCCCTCCCACTCCCTTTCTCTCACCCTAACCGTCACCCTCACACCCTCCCTCTCCCTCACCCTAACCCTAAGCGTCATTCACCCCCTCCCTCTCCCTGCTCCCCTTCCTCTCACCCCTGACCCCCTCACCCTAACCCTAACCGTCACTCTCACACCCTCCCTCACCCTCACCCCTCCCACTCCCTCTCCCTCACCCCCTCCCTCCCTCTCCCTCTCCCTCTCCCTCACCCCCTCCCACTCCCTCTCCCTCACCCCCCTCCCACTCCCTCTCCCTCACCCCCTCCCACTCCCTCTCCCTCACCCCCCTCCCACTCCCTCTCCCTCACCCCCCTCCCACTCCCTCTCCCTCTCCCTCACCCCCCTCCCACTCCCTCTCCCTCACCCCCTCCCACTCCCTCTCCCTCACCCCCCCCTCCTCCCTCTCCCTCACCCCCCTCCCACTCCCTCACCCCCTCCCACTCCCTCTCCCTCACCCCCCTCCCTCTCCCTCACCCTCCCACCCCCCTCCCACTCCCTCTCCCTCACCCCCCTCCCACTCCCTCTCCCTCACCCCTCCCTCTTCCTCACCCTAACCCCCTCCGACCCTCCGACCCTCACCCTAACCACCTCCCTCACCCTAACCACATCCCACACCCTCACCCTTACCATGTCCCTCACCCTAACCACCTCCCTCACCCTAACCATCTCCCACACCCCTTCCCTCTCCCTCACCCCTTCCCTCTCCCTCACCCCGACCCCCTCCCTCACCCCCGACCCACTCCCTCACCCCTGACCCACTCCCTCACCCCGACCCTCTCCCTCACCCCGACCCCCTCCCTCACCCCGACCCACTCCCTCACCCCGACCCTCTCCCTCACCCCGACCCCTCTCCCCCTTCCCTCTCCCTCACCCCGACCCCTCCCTCACCCCGACCCCATCCCTCACCCTGACCCTCTCCCTCACCCCAACCCTCTCCCTCACCCCCAACCCTCTCCCTCACCCCGACCCTCTCCCTCACCCCGACCCACACCCTCACCCTGTCCCCATCCCATCAGCTCACCCTGGTGCGTAGTGTCCTCTGTGTTCAGGCTTGACGTGGTTCTGCTGCTGCTGGTGGTTCTGCTGGTGGTTCTGTTGCCCCTGGCAGGGGTAGTTGTTGTGTCTCAGCAGACCCAGGGACGGGGGGTAGGGTGTTTGGCAGGGCTGGGGGTGGGGGTGGGGGTGGGGGTTTCCCTGAAGGAGGAGAATAGTGGGGCTCACGCCACACTGCAAACCCCCAGAAGAGGAATCTCCGGCCTGGGTTGATGAGTAGGAGTTAGGGCCTGGGGCACCGCTGTGGACCTCAGAGAAACAGCTGGGGGAACACAGAGGAGAACATATTTTACATTTTGATCATCTAGCAGACGCTCTTATCCAGAGTGACTTACAGTTAGTGCATTCATCTTAAAGTAGCCAGGTCAGACAACCACGTGATTGTGTATTAATATTAGTTCAGTTGGAAATGGCAACGTCCCTAGAATAGCATGTTATGAATTGGTGTGTTGAGGTGGGTCGTGTTTATCAGGGCACTCAGTTGAAAACATATTAAAGCGTTTTGCAATGGAAAACAAAAAAAATCATGTTTCTTGTTGGACAAATCCAGTTCGTCAGTCCCTATCGGTACCTAATGAACACAACCCTGGTTAGACGTCATTGTTGTTTGGTCGCATTGATAAGCTGAGTCACAGACCTGTTTGCGCTGTAGCCAACTCCTACGGTTGTTTGGCATGACAACGACAGACAGCACAAACAGGTCTGGATCATTAGGTACCAAAACGGATGAAAACTGACTGAAACAGGGAATACCTGGACCTGTCCAATAAGAAACACCCAATTGCGTTTTTATACCGTTTTCCAGGAGCCACTCACATGTTAGTGCTGTCGTCCTCCTTACTGATGTAGTCCTCCTTAGTGATGTAGTCCTCCAGAATACTGGTGTCAATGTTCGCTGGCTCCAAGGAGCTGGTAATATCATGACCTGCAGAG